>NW_026899002.1:0-7001 GCF_033153095.1 Gastrolobium bilobum
AAAATTGATGATCCAACCAAAAAGAATGAAAACGGAAAGGGCGTTCCACCCCATCAACTTTGCTTGGCTCTAAGGTAATAAGGATAGGATTATGGTCACTGTTAATACGAGGAAGCACTCGAACCTGGCCTTCATGAAACATCAACCTCCATTCAGCATTGATACAAGCTCGATCTAAACGTTTAAAGACTCTATCTAAATGAAGAAATCTTGGTCCTCGCCATGTAAATTTAGAACCTATTCCTTCAAGATCAATCATCTTTATATCAGTTAGAAGAGAAGCAAATTTATTACATCTGCTAGTATCAACTGGAGCACCACCACGTTTCTCACTTGGAAAGGCAATTTCATTAAAATCACCTGCAATTAACCAAGGAACCGAGATATCTTCTGATAACTGAAGTAAATCATCCCAAAGTCTCTTGAATTTCTTCTCTAGGACTTGCATAGATAACAGTATAAAGAAAAGCTTGATGATCTGCCAATGTAACACGAACATGAATAAATTGATGGGTCTGTTTTAATGCTTGAACCTGACACCTATCATTATTCCATAGTAACCAAAGACCTCCCGTAAATCCATGAGCATCCTCCACTATTGAATTATTAAAACCCAGCTTTTTTATTATCTGTTTTGCTTTTGAACCACTTACTCGAGGTTCAAGAATAGCTGCCACCTCAATCTTATGCCTTCGAACCATCATTTGAAACGTTGATTTGAAGCACTTTTTAGCCGCCCCGCGGCAATTCCATGTAACTAAAGACATTAATCAATGGTAATTTGGTAGGATTGTGGGTCCACTGCCATTCCATTGTCATTGCAGTTTTAGATTCTGAAATCATCTCCACCTCAATATTGAGCTTATGGTTTATTGGGATATGCTTTCCTTTATCTCTACTTGGATCAGGCGCTTTTGGTTGGGACAAGCCATGATCTAAGCCGTTGATATTTTGACCATCCTTATCCACCTCCATTTGATAACAATCTTTGTTATAATCAGCAACAGTACTCCTAGCCACCATGGAATCTCCACCGCTTTTACCTCCAATGTCCTTACTATTATGAATCACAACTTGCCTCCTCAAGTTCGTTGTATTATTGTTTGAGGTACCTCTGTCAACTATCTTCCCATTTATTTGATTTTCTTTTTCATGACCTGTCGTAATCCCACTTAACGTAAATCGGTTGGGGTGTTCCTGTAATTCAACATTAGGACGGCTTCTAGGGTTTCTGTGTTTGGACCCTTGAGATGTACTAATATCAATATTAACAGGAGGGCCCACCATATTGACGTCATTTATAACAGCATCCGGATTAGTCGCTGGGATATCATGAGTAATATCATCTTCATTAGAGCCCATTAAAGCAGCGTAACGGGAATTTAATTGATTATCAATCATAACCGGCTGATTTGATTGCGGTTGATTACTCCCTTGATTACTCCATTGATTATTCCCTTGATTACTCCCTTGATTACTCCCTTGATTACGCCTTGATTCCCTTCGAACCGGTTCCTGCTTCCTGTTGTCCGCCATTGGAGTTTGAATTTTTGATCGACGTTGACGTTGCACCACCATCCAAGGACCTAATCCATTTTTCTGAAACTCAGCCTCATCTTTTTTCCCGTCTTGATTTTGCTGATTATCCTTTCCTTCAACTGGTATCTCAGGACAACAATCTTTACTATGTCCATAGCGCCCACAATGGAAACAAATAAGGCCTAAACCTTCATATTCTATCTGTTTAGTTGCTCCGTCCAACACATATTCACCCTTCAAAGGCTGAGCAAGATCCAGTTCCACGCAAATTCGAGCAAACTGTCCTCTTACATGCTCATTAGTTGTCTTATCGATCTTCAACATTTTACCTAGCCAGTTACCAATACGGCGGAAAAAGGCTTCATCATAATACTCCAGTGGGATACCCGGAAATCGCACCCAAGCTGCAATCTTCATCACACTTGCAACATTTGGTCTAAAAGCTGGCTCCCAATGTCGGAGTGATAAATAATGGCCTAAAATAATCCAAGGACCACCATTTAGAGCAAAAAGAAGATCATCTTTGTTGCTAAACTGCACCACATAGAATCCATTACCTACATCTCTAACGCTAATCTTTCCAGCTCTAGCCCATAGTATTTCAATCTTCTTTTTCATGAAAGCCACTCCTGTATTCCTTCCAAGTAGTTTTACAATGAGAGCTTTTTCCCAAACCTTCAGCATTCTTGTTCTTGCTTTTCTAGTACAACCAAAATGAGTTCTACCATCTTCCTCTGTCCACATTTTAATCCCACCATAATTCACATCCTCTTCCTCCGCAGGTGCATTTTGATCAACATTTTCTTCCAAATTCCAATCCATTCCTTCCCAGTCATCTGTTTCACCATTGTGTTGCATGAGCATCTCTCGCCAAGTCATCTTTTTATTACCGTCGTCAACCATCCAAGATTCATGTCTAGGAACCCTAGACTGTGATTCAGTAAACACCATATCTCCATCTTTATTTCTCTTATTACTCCTACGTAGTAGATCTTCTTCTTCTTTTGAAGTTTGGCCTTCAGTAGTTATATTTTCCTCCATTTAAAAAAGTTTTTAAAGTCCCTCCAATTCTAAATAGTCTTGTATAATCTATAAGATTTTTTATCACAAAAAAATCTTTTAAAATTCTAATCTAGTACATCCCCCTAAAATATTTAATCACCGTCAAAAATATATATTATAATTTATTATATAAGAATGAAATTATCATTTAAAGTAATTAAATATTTATTTAAAAACAACATTTAAGTAAAAAAATATATATTAAAATAATAAATATAATCTTAAATAAAGTATATATTTAAAGATCATTATGTTATTTAGTGATTATTATATTGTTTTTTAGAAAATTCTCGAGAGATATTTTATTATTTTTAAATTTTTTATCTTTAACAAATTTTACATTTTTTTAGAAAAATATTAACATATCAGGATTCCATATATAATATATTTCATATTTTCAGAAATTAATATTTGATAAAGATTTATATTTAATTATAATTTTTTTCTGAATTATATTGTTTGTTTATAAATATGGATGTCTTTTACATCAAGGTTGAAACCCTTTTGTCTATAAAAAACAAACAAACAAAGAAGCCTTCTAAAAGCATTTGATCGTGTGTATAGGGAATTTTTTAATGTGGTCGAGGATCAGTATGTCCTTCCATTAAAAAATCTATTGTAATTTTCTTAACAGTTTGGACTTGGGCCTATGAATAGCTGTTGTTAGAGTTTTCTAATTCTATTTATATTTTCTTTGTAAACCGAGTGATTTGTAACTAGTGGCGGTGAGGTGAATATAGTACAGACAAGCTGGACGTAGTTTAAATTGAGTGAATTAGGATAAATCACTGTGTCTATTTTCTTTCTTTTCTTTTTTCGTTTTCGATTTGTGTGTTGTCGATTTCTAACACCTTCGAAGCTCTAACAGAGCTCATTGTCAGCGTTTCTCCGGCTCTATAATGCAAAAGGATGTACCTACACTTTTTGTTCCCTCATGATATATTCTACTCTCATGGTGTGTAACTATTTTGACATCATGCTTATTTCTGTGATATATTGGTCCACAAATGTTATAGTAGACATTCACACATCTGGTCCAACCTCAAATTGGTGCAGCGTAGAATCAATACAATGAGTCAAATGACACTACCCTATAATCACTACAAACACAAAGTAGCTTCATCTTTGCACACTCCACGAAGACACAAGCCACCAAAATTCCTTTTAATAAACATCCCTTTCCACGAAAACACTGATCCTCCTTTTAATATTATGAAATAAATATCCATTATATAGAGGTTTACATTCATCATTTAACATGATCACAAAAAATTTCTTACACACATAATATTTTGTGGGACCCGCATGTTTTAAAGAAAAGAAAAAAACTACGGCACATAAAACGAATCTCTATAACATAACACAATCATTTTTCCTACAACATAACTCTTAGAAAATCCTTAAATATATGACATCAAATTAGATGAGTAGGAGAGCAAGGTCACGCAAGAACTAAGAATCAACTTAGCCAGTAAATGATAGATTAAATTAAGCGATTAGTGTTTTTCATATTATAAGAGATAATTTTATCTCCTACACATATATAAAAGTATGTGGAATCCATATTTTTTTTTCTATTTTCTTTTCACATGGGCCCTAGACACTTTAAATTAATCCCTTAAGTTTATTTTCTACACATGAGAAACATTAATCCCTTAAATTAATTTTGAGGCCCAAACAAGTTTTTTTTTTGGGTTTTATTAATATCATGTTAAAGGAGATAAGTTATCTCATGTCATAGAGATAAACTTATGGACTCCACCACCTAAAAAATAAAAAAGAAAAGAAAAGAAAAATGTGGTACAGTTATCAAAAAGTGTGTAGGAGAGAAATTTATCATATATAGTATAAGAGTAGTTTTTCCCTTCTTTTTTTATAGATACTCCCACCTATTCATCTATTGATTCAGTCCAATCGGCTAAGACACAAGGGCGGTAAAGCTCTCTCCATACTAAGTTTGTAACATATCCAGAACTTGAATTCAAGATTAAGGTAATTAAAAATGAGATTTTACATAAAAATGAATGGAAATAAAAAATCGTAAAATGTACAATTATAACGTAAAAAAAATCATAAAAAATCATAAAAACACTTACAATAAAAATGATTAGTATATTGATAAAAAAAATCGTAAAAACACAATGATAAATTGAGATTTTAACTATCATGCTCAAAATCACTGATTAAACTAAAACAAACGAATGCCAGTTAATCTACATGCTTAGTCACCCAAACATGCTTTAAAATTCATGTTTACTTCTCTCTCTCTCTCTCTCTCCTTTTTTTGGAGACGAAATGCAGTAGTTTACAAATTACAATAACTGTTATTCTTATTCAAGGAAATGCTAATCATTAAATATTTCAAAATGGCTGCAAATTTTTCCTTTTTCGTTTTTACCATCATCTAGTTTCATATATATTTGTTTGTTCATTCCTGTTATTGTGCTATCAAAGCTTCATCAATCGTTTCAGAACTCGTGCGCTTCTGAAATTTGTATTTGTTTGTCCTTAACGTTTTCGCTTGTTTCTTAACCGGGCTTGATGCTAACTATCAGCGTCCTTGCCAACTGAAACCACCATTATTACACCACCTTCGTTTGAATGATATTGAGAATGACATATCTGACATTTTGGTTAGAAGAATTATGAATAAACTTGTCCCAAGCTAAAAGCCGATACACAAT
Organism: Gastrolobium bilobum; assembly: GCF_033153095.1. Lineage (NCBI taxonomy): Eukaryota > Viridiplantae > Streptophyta > Magnoliopsida > Fabales > Fabaceae > Gastrolobium > Gastrolobium bilobum. Next base: position 5,286 of record NW_026899002.1, read on the forward strand.
TTACCTTACAAGTCGAATCTCATACAAACTTACACCAAAGATGTTAATTAGAAGAACTGTGAACGGACCTATTCCAAACACAAACAAAGCTCATACATAATTTACATAAAAAGAGCATCATACAAAAACCATATACAGATACAGGGCCTACCATCTCCTAGTAGGCTAAAAATTAACAGAAAGACGTCATCTGTCATCTGACCCTTAAAGAGGGCTTCAGTTTTGGAACCTTGAAGCTGGAAGAGAACAGTTTTGGAGTCTCTGAGGGGGAATAACTGGGGCTTCTTTCCTCTTCAGGCTTTTATTTCCCTGGACATTAAGATTCAGGGAAGAGAAAACAAATAAAACAATAAGGAACGCCTTCATTTCTCAATTGTCAAATGAAATCAAACTTCAGACCTTAAAACCTTCTATATCTAAACTTTCACCCACCCAACCCACGGGGAGCTAGGCTCAACATGACATCACTTCTATTTGGTGAATAGACACAGGACCAGCAAGTCATATTGAAAAATACCACCCTTGACTACTGAAACATTATATACTGGTGAAGCTATTTTCATATAGCCAATACAATGAAGCTCAATAAGCAATGTATACGCTAAACTGGCCGCATTAGGTTAGCAAGTGATTGTGAAATGCATGAAAATGCAAATGTTACAACTCGATAGCAAACACAGCAGAAGACAGTACTTGCTGACAATTCAAAAGCAAATCACAGATGGGAACAACTCTACAATAGATACACTTATTTTTTTATAGAAATAAATACACAGATGTTAATCCAATGAATTGAAGGTGCTCCTACAATTCACATTATTTTTTAGCAGACACAGCCCCATGTTCATTATACTAGCCTAACACACAGGTCATGGTTTATGCGAGGCCTACAATAGCATGCACTTGTTAAACTTCATCTTGAATATTTTTTGTGTATTGTAAACGGGCAATTCTCCCACTTACATACAGTGTTCCAAGAAAAAAATCCTGAGCTCTAAATCACGGCCCACAAAAAAAGATAGCAGATTTTAATTAATGACGCTACCAGCAAAAGGGCATGACTGATACAATGCAGACAAAATAAACAGGACAATAAGTGAAGATAAGCAATTAGTAAAAGCAAAGGCTATACCTTTTCACTGCTCGTAATGATTCCCGATTCAGATGCTTTAGTTCCTTCAGTGCAATGATTTAAAACAGGTGTAACTTGGTTGTTCCTGAACTTTCTTAAAGATTCCAACTCCACTGAAAGTCCTGATATTTCTTTGTTTAATCTTTTTGTCTCAGCCTCCATATCAGCCACTTTACTTTGTAACTGTGAAACTGTGCTATCCTTTTTATTATTTTCAGACTGCAGTAGCTCCATGCTGGAAACAAGTATAGTTATCTTCTCTTTTGCTTTTTCTACTTCAGCTTGTTTACTCCTTAATTTATTTGTGTAGTCCTTCTCCATTAAATTATATTGATTCCACACAAATGTATTTTCTGCCAAGAGTGACGATACCTCAGAACTTTTTTCTAAAGCAACCTTCTCACATTCGCCTTTTAACCTTCTTAATTCATCTTCAATATCGTTGGAACACTTCTCTTTTTTTCTGCACCATTCCAAGTGGACTTGCTTCCCCACACCTGTGGTTCCTTCTTCCTCTTGTCCGTCAGCAATACCTAACTGAAAGTCGAAGAAGGATGAGCAGGCAGCAGCAGCACACATAACAA
>NW_026899003.1:0-70756 GCF_033153095.1 Gastrolobium bilobum
AATCGTCCCTTTCGCTTTGAGATTGCTTGGATGGAGCATTATAACTTTACTCAGTTTCTGGCTAGGAGCTGGAATGTTGTGAAAGACACTAGAACGAATCTGCATGATCTGACTCCAAATTTAAAAAGATGGAACAAGATAGTCTTTGGCAACATTTTCAATAGGAAGACTAACCTATTGCATAGTATTGCAGAAATTCAGAATCATGTTGATTATCATACCAACTTATCTCTCCAATCTAGAGAAAAGGAGGTTAGGAAGGACCTTGATGCGATTCTCATACAAGAAGAGATCTTATGGTTTCAAAAAGCCAGGGTGAAATGGATAAATGATGGGGATAGAAACACCAAATTCTATCACATTAAAACAGCTACTCGAAGAAGTTCGAATAGGATTCTTGAGTTAAAAAATTCTGATGGGATTTGGGTGAAGGAAGCTAGACTCGTAATCTTTCGGATGACGAAATTTCAAAAGCTGTTTTTAGTATCAATGGGTCAAAAGCTCCAGGGGAAGATGGTTTTCCAGCTGCCTTTTTTCATAAGAATTGGAGTCTTATTAAGACTAATGTTATTAAGGATGTTAACATGATGTTTCAGAATCCCAATCTGATTCACCTTGTGAACTCGACTCTTCTGGTCCTCATTCCAAAAGTAAAGAGACCTGAAAGTGCTAAGCAGCTCAGACCAATCTCTTTGTGCAATGTCATTTATAAAATCCTCAGTAAAATTCTGGTTAACAGAATGAAGCCCCTAATGGAAGAGATGGTGTCTCCCTTCCAAGCTAGTTTTGTTCCTAAACGACATATCCAGGACAACATCATCATCACCCAAGAGCTGATCCATTCAATGCGTAGAATGAGAGGAAGAAAATGTTTCATGGCAACTAAAATCGACTTGGAAAAGGCTTATGATATGTTAAATTGGGAGTTTGTTCGTAAAATTTTGGATGAAATTCAAATCCCACACTGGTTCACAAATATTATCATGAATTGTATCAACTCTGATAAGGTCTCAGTGCTTTGGAATGGAGCCATTGCAGGTGACTTCCTTCCTTCAAGAGGAGTTCGTCAGGGTGATCCTTTATCTCCCTACATTTTTGTTCTAGCCATGGAAAAATTGTCTCATCTCATTCAAGATGCGGTTGACAATAAGAGATGGAAGCCAATCTCCGTGGGATCAAAAGGTCCTAAGATAGCCCATCTGATGTTTGCTGATGATTTGATGTTGTTTGCAGAAGCTTCTCTAGATCAAATCAAAGTTATAGTGGATTGCTTGGAGACTTTTAGTTCAATGTCTGGCCTAAAGGTTAGTATTCCGAAATCTAGTATTTTTTTATCGAAAAATGTAGATGCTCACATTGCAGATGATATCACAAATGTGTGTGGCTTCAAGCAAACTCACAATATAGGGAGATATCTGGGGTCCATGATGAAACATGGTCGAGTAACCAAAGACCATTATGCTAATGTTGTTGCAAGAATTAGGCACAAGTTATCTGGTTGGAGTAACTAGGTCTTATCTTTTGTCGATCGAATTACACTTTCCAACTCCGTTATTTCAGCAACTCCTCTATTTCAAATGCAACACAGTCTGCTTCCTGTAGCCATTTGTGATGAAATAGAGAAGTTGCAGCGTGCCTTTATTTGAGGTGATAAAAATGGTCAAAGGAGATCTCATCTGGTTGCATGGGATAATATTTGCAAGCCTAAGAGCATGGGTGGCTTAGGGTTGATTAACCTTCGTGTCCAAAATATGGCTTTCTTTCACAAGCTTGCATGGACGATACTTACTTCGCCCGATTCGTTGTGGGTTCGAGTTGTAACAAGTAAATATAAGAGAGGTTTGGATCTTCGGAGGGAAGTAAATCATAAAGCATATGACTCATACTTCTGGAAAAATCTGTGTAGTGTTTGGCCATCTTTTCTTCAAGCAATGCAATGGGAGATTGGAGACGGTAATGATGCATTATTTTGGACAGACAATTGGTTGGGTTTAACTGAGTGTCTTGCCTCTCTGGCTACTCGTACTCCAACTGGTTTGGAGTTGAATCTCCCTGTTAGTGCCTTCGTGAACAGCAATACTGGTCAATGGAACTTTCCCTATATTCGTCAATATCTCAATGATCAAGCTGTTGCAAGGATCCAAGCTGCTCTCATTCCTAGCGCATCGGATGGAAATGACCGCATTATTTGGAGAAATCAAAAGGTTGGCTGCTCTTTAGTTAAAACCGCGTATTATAACATGCTTGGTTTCCCTCTCATGCCGTTGAAAAATTCTTGGACTACCATATGGAAATGGCATGGGCCTCAACGTGTTAAATCTTGTATGTGGATCATAATGCATGGCCGCCTTCTTACTAAAGACCGCACATCTAGATGGAGTGGGGATTCTGGTCATTGTAAAATATGTCCTGGTGAGTTGGAAACAAACCTCCATGTTCTAAGAGATTGTAAGCATGCTAGAAGTGTTTGGAATTCTCTGGTTTCAGCTAATCGGCAAAGCTTATTCTACAGCTTGGATCTTAGAGATTGGGTTGAAAATAATATCTCAAAAGCTTGGAATCAAAGTAATTCAGATGATTGGCATGATGTCTTTTTTATCTCTTGTTGGTTCATTTGGGGATGGAGGAACAAAAGTGTCCATGATACTAACTTCAAGCATCCAACCCATGGAACGCACATAATTGCTATGTATATAGAGGAAGTTCGTAACTGCATGGGTAGGAAGGCTATGGCTACTACTAGCATTCATCCAACTCGTATGAGTTTATGGAAACCTCCAAGGTTAAATTGGGTGAAGATTAATATTGATGGGGCAGTTGAAAGGAATACTAAGGTGGCTGCTTGTGGTGGGATTATCAGATCTGATGATGGCTCTTGGTTGGGAGGCTTTGAGTATCATATTGGTGCTTGCACTCCTTTAATGGCGGAGCTTTGGGGAACTCTAAAAGGTCTGGAATTGGTTTGGCAACTGGGATTTAAGAAGGTGGAACTAGAAGGAGATGCTTCTGAAGTATTCTCTTTGCTTGCTGATTGCAATGCAGCTTGTCAGCCTCGTATAGTGGCTAAGATACAAGCACTCATCGGTCAGGATTGAGAGGTAACGCTTTCTCATATTCCAAGAGAAGCTAATTCCTGTGCTGATTGGTTAGCGAAGTCTGCTCTTCACAAAGATACTGGATTCTGGAGTCATAGAGTTATGCCGTTTCACCTTGCTCAGTTATTTGATCACGATCTTCAGGGAATCTCCTCTTGTAGGGATATAGACCCTGGATAGTTATTTTTTATTTTTGGTTGTTAGTTTGTTTTTGTTTGGGGCTTTGCCCCTTAATGTTATCAAAAAAAAAATAAAAAAAGAGAGAGAAAGTGATAGGAGAAAAGGGAAGAAAAATTATGGACCCCACGTTTTTATTGTTTGTGCAGGAAAGTAATTTTTTTTTCCTTTTACATGATATTTATATTACCCTTAAAAAATACAAGTTACATAACTATATAAAACATAAGTTCAAGAACATAAAAAAAGAGTTTAACAACTCCCACAACCAAGTTTCAAAATATCAAAAGAATAAAATTTAATAACTTCTAAATTATATCAATTGATTCAAATCAAACACATTATTTTGCATCAATTGCATGTCTTCAATGTCCTATTCTCTTGCTCCTATAACAAGTTCATTTGCAATAAAACACAATAGATTGATTCAAAATCCTCCTCAGCTTGGTACTCAAACTTTTCACCAGTGACTTAACCCTCTTCTTTCTTTGCAACAGCAACCTTATGCGACGGTTTTTTTTTCCAAATAGCTAGAAGAAGATACTATACATTTTGATTTGGGGGAAATGGAAATAAGATTTTTTTTAAAAAAGAAAATTGGGTTATGGTTAAAAATTTACCCGATTCAATTTTTTTTTTGTATAAGACCCAATTTAGTTTTTTTCGTTTAAGTAAAAATATAAAAACTTACGTTTTTACATTTTTGCACGGAGTTTCTACCTGTTTTTACTGAGGAGAGTTTTTACTTGCATTTAAACACGTATCACTTAAGTAAAAAATATAAAAAACGTAAGTTTTTACACTAGTTTTTTTACAACAATGAGTAAAAATACACATAAATTTACTGTTTTAAGCTTTTAAGTCAAGATATATTATCAAGTTCACTATTGTAGTTTATGGCTTCGTCTATTAATAATGTTTTCTCCTACTTTTGGAGTTATTATATGATGAACCTGATTTTATTCATTGTAAATTGATGAAAATATAAATGGAGGCAAGCTCCTTACAAGACTAAATGCACAAAATAAATCAAAAGACCTCAACTACCTTTTAGAATTAGGGTCATGCATAGGATGGGTTGGGTGGGGTCGGGTTTTTGTGCCGACCCGATCCAACTTGATTTTTACAAGTCAGGTATTTTGACTCGAACCGGTTTAATTTGATCCAGGTCGGATCCGACCTGAATTGGTTTCTGAAGTGAGTCTGACTTGATTTCATAATCGAGTCAAATTCGACCTGACATGCTTTTCACTTGGTTTCAAAACTTGTATTTGATTTTTTTTTTATAGTTATTAATTTAATTTTTAAAATACTGTAATTTAATTATTTATTTGTTTTAAAATAAATAACATTTATCTGAAGAACATCTATCTGCACATTAATTAAATTTCACACTTGATGAATTGACACAGAAACAAATATGAAAAGAAAAGTGTTACATTCACAAACTACTTTTATTTTATTTTTTAATCTACACAAACAAATTAATTTTTTTATTCATTTACTATTTTTCTAATCAAAATGCACAAATGTCAATTTATTACTTGTTCTTCAACACTAATCATTACAGCCACATTTGCAGTCCAATACCTAACTGAACTAAACGTTTTGCACTTCAAACCAGTTGCAACAATAATAATTTGAATAAACAAAGCCACGAATCGGAATCATGAAATTAAAATTATGTTTGACTTTTTTAAGAATACAAAGAAAAACTCGGATTTTTTTTTAATTTCTTTTCAAAAAATGTGAAAATGATTTATTTTAAAAAGAATATATTATAAAATTATTTTTTCTCGAAATTCATCGAAATTTTATAGTTTAAATTATTGTGTCCTTATTATTATACTCGAGAAAAAAATGTTTTGAGAATCTAAATATTAAAATGAAATCAAGTTGCGGAGTAAACACTTGCAGAGGATTATATAACCCCAAAAAAATAAGTAATTAAGAAAATATTTAATTTAAATATATAGTTCTTACAAGTATTCATGCGGGAAGCTTAGGGAGGAAGACACAAGATGTGTCCCTACGCCACGCATCTATTCTTGATTGGTCCTTTTTTTCCTTCCCTCTCTCACATTCGAAATATCCACATTTCATTATAGTGACAAACCCAAATTGTTCATTTATAACAGGTATGGGTCAAGTTTTGGGTCAGTGGATATATTATTAAAATAAGTCAGGTCTAAAATTGACCCAAATAAAAGAGAATTAGTATTGAAACCCAATTCAAAAAAATAGGTATTTATGGGTTAGGTCAAGGTCAGATCAAGAGCAGTGAACCAATTTTTTTGCACACCCTACTTAGAACCAACTACCTTAGGCTCCAAGAGTTCTTAAGAGATCCCCAAAATTCTCCTACTAAACCAATATTGAATACATGCTTACTCATTCTCCACACCTCCCTTCCTTTTATCTTACTCATAGAAAATTCTAGAATAACTTCCACTCATTTTTAGGTCCATCAATACTCACCCTGTAAAAATCCCCATTGTCCTCAAGGTAAAATAAGAGGATAGGTAATGTGAAAGAGCTTTCACCTAGGTCCCATTGTTTAAAACATCTTGACCACATTAGCAGCTTCAATTCTTGAGCGACTTGCACTACTAGGAAATTATGGGAAGCCTTAGGGTCTATTAACACTGCCACCCTCCAAATTTTAAAACTTGTTAATAAAATTTTAGAACACTGCAACCCTCCTTTTTTTACTTTTGTTCCAAACCTTTAATGAAGGATTGTAAATTAGCTCCACCATCCTATAAATGGTTAACCTCAGGTTCGTTTCCTCTCTCTCTCTTCCTCCATCACCATGTCTACCTTTTCAAGGTCCATGTCGTCAACCCCTATTTCCAGGAATATAATATGTAAACGCTGGTTACGACGTATATGATCAGATGAAAATGGGGCATCGCATCGAAAACAAAGGTTAAGGTTCCTCTTCCTCATTTCTACCATCTCGTCCGGTGACCGAAATCTCGTCCCCCGCCACTTGCTGTCGTACGTCGCCTCTGTGATTCTATTGGAGTCTTGCGTGCTGTTGCCCTTTTTTTTTCAATTGGGCGATCATTCTGCCATCATTGTTCTGCCATTTCTTCATGAGACAGTCATCGAAATCGCGTTGTCCACTGGTCACCATTGCCACCTCCATCAGAATTTCTTCTGCCGCCTTTTCCAGTCTCGCCTCCCTTCTCGGCATTGTGCCCTAACCTTTGATTCACTTTTACATTTCACGAATTGCTACCCACACTGCTAGGGTCATATGGGTTATTATTGGGCCCCATTCTTTGGGATGAGCCTGCGGTCGTATTTCCTTCTCCCCCATTAGGGCTCATTGGGTGTACATACAGGTTAGTTAAAGCAGGTCCTGGATAATGATTCGCTTCGTATCCATTGAATCCGCTACCATTATAGCCACATCATCGTTTCTCCTTCCCAGCACTATCTCCTTCTCCTTAACCTTATATTTAGTGTTTCCTGTTTCGATTTTTTCTTCCTTCGCTACTTCTTCTTTTTCTGCTTCTTCATCTTCGTCTCCTTCACCTACTTCTGTTATAGCTTCTTCGGTGTTATATTCTTCTTTTTTCGCGTCTTTTTTTTTCTTTTTCGATTCTGCTTCTTCTTTTTTTCCTTTTGTTCCTTCTTTGTCTTCTATTTTTTCTTTTATGCAACATTTTTTTTCTTTTTTTGATTTGTGTTGTCGTCTTCTTCTTCGTTTCCATCTTCTACAATTGCTATTTTTTCCTTCTTTTCTTCATTTTCTTCTTTGATTTTTTTAACGCTCTATGACTTCATCTTCTCGTATTCAAGTCTCTGTGTTTCCATCTCTCAATTGCATCCTCAAACACCTTTACAATTTTTTTTCAAATTTTGCCTAAGTTCTAAATCATTGATTCCTCCATTTTTTATATCAGATCCGAACCAGATCAAAACACTGCCTAGATCGGAAGTGTTCTGATACCAAATTGATGGAACTTGTTTTTATTCATCATAAATTAGTGAAAACATAAATAGAGGGAAGCTCCTTACAAGACTAAATGCAGAAAATAAATCAAAAGACCTTAACTCCCCCTCAGAACCAACTACCCTGGCTCCAAGAGTTCCCAAAAGATCCCCAAAATTTCGCTACTAAACCAATACTTAATACATGCCTACTCACTTTCCACACCTCCCTTCCTTTTATCGTACTCACAAAATTTCTAGAATAACTAACTAACTAACCCACTCATTTTTAGGCCCATCATTATTGTAAGTTTTATGTCAAGATCTATATATATACTTTAATCAAAATACTTCGCAAGGATTATAAATTTGTTTTAAGTATATGAAAAATCATCTATTTTAACTCCAATAAATCCGTTATTTGTTCCAAAAATCTTATATTTCTTATGTCACAAATAAACCTTTCTTAGTCACTGATGAAAGGATAAAGCCACTTTTCGGCGACTTTTGTTTTCACATGAAACAAATCTCATGTCACTATTCATTTAGTGGCTTTTGACAATATGCAAATACGGAAAGTTGAAGAATACGTGGAGGAATGGTGCAACACAGAAATGCAACCCGGAGAAACTCTTCTATAAATTGAAACCATTGCTCATTATTACAAGCATCCCAAATCCCACAATTCATAGAGAAATTAAATAGTATCTACTAAGTTATTTTTTGAGTGAGGTATATTCTCTTAGTATAAGATACAGTGATATTTTTTTCTTTGTATTTAGAGGGAGGTTGTAATTTCTTTCACATAGTGAAAATCCTCTTTGATCTTGCCCGTTGTTTTTCAATTGGATTTTTCACATAAATCTTGTATGTCACTTCAATTGGCATATTTGTTGATCTTCTAACCGATGGAATTAAGATAAAGTTAATTACATTATTACTATCTAGGAAAATGGTTAAAAAGAATAGCCATAAATTTAGTATGTATTTAACTAGTCACCATTGTCTAGCACAGAAAGACTCCCACTGGATTTACACTTTCCTAGCTAGCCAATTCGTGCAGTTAACAGTGTCTTGAAATTCCTGTTTCTCTAAACTTTATTTTAGTTGTATGATACTCTGTTACCTAACAGTGGCATCAGAGTTCACCGATTATTAGTTACTATTCACACTAAGGTGTTGTTCGCGATTACTATTTACATGCGGTTGTATACCTTTATAATATCTTTAACTTATATTGCATTTGTTTTAGTATATAGTTTTATTTGTACGCACGGTACTGTTTATGTATATAGTACTATTTATAATGAAATAGTGTAACCCAGTACAATTAATAAACAAAATATTGTCAACAATATGGCGACAAAATTAGAGATTTAGAAGTACAATGAGAGTAATTTCTCCCTATGGAAGCTGAAGATGAAGGCAATCCTGAGGAAGGGCAATTGCTTAGCTACAATTGAAGGCAGACCCACAGAATTAACATAAGAAAAATGGAAAGAAATGGATAACAACACCTAACAATGGCAGATTTGATCTTGTCACGTTTTGCGGAAAAGAAGACGACAAAGGAAATTTAGGATGCACTCACCAAATTATACGTGTTCAAATCTCTTCATAATAAGATATTCTTGAAAAGAAGATTCTATACTCTTCGAATGAGTGAGTCCATGATGATAATGGACCACATCAACAATCTGAATACGTTGTTTTCTCAACTTATATTATTGGATTACAATGTAGTAAAAAGTGAACATGCTGAGCTTTTACTCCAAAGTCTACTTGATTCATATGATCAACTAATCATCAACATAACAAACAAAGGGTTATCAAACAATCTGTTTTAATGATACTGCTGCTACAACTCTTGAAGAAGAATGCAGATGAAAGAATAAAGAGGACAAATTGGAAAATTCAAAGCAAGTAGGGGCTTTGTTGATAACGAGAGGAAGATCAATGAAACGTGGCTTGAGTGGAAGTCAAAATCAGAGTAGATCAAAGTCAAGAAAAAGGAAGAATGTAAACTGCTACCAATATGGAAAGAAAGGGCACTTTAAAGAAATATTGTTGGAATAGTAAGAATAATAAAAGGAAGTCTCATGATGCAAGTACTTCTCAAGGATGTGTTGTTGGTACCTCTAGTGAAGGAGAAATCTTATACAACGAAACAATAATCAGTTCTAAAGGAGAAAAACAACTCACTAATGTTTGAATAATGTTTTGGGAGCAATATGGCACATAGCTTCACGACGAGACTAGTTTTGTACTTACGAGCCTGTCTTAGAAGGATCTATGTTCATCAGAAATGATCATGTCTTAAAGATTGCTGGAATTGGTACTGTCAAGATAAAAATGTATGGTGATATTGTTCGTACAATGCAAGGGGTACGACATGTTAAGGGCTTAAAAAATAATCTAATGTCTATTAGACAATTATATGAGCTCAGAGTATTGAAGGAGAGATTTTGAAGATCGTGAAAGGAGCTCTTGTGGTGGTGAAAGCAAAGATGATTACATCAAATCTCTACATGTTTTTGACAAATAGTGTGGTTAACAATGTCTTGAAATTCATGATTCTCTCGACTCTATTTTAATTGTATAATACTTTGTTAGTTAACCATCACAAATAAACCTTTCTCATTTGATTACACTTCTGAGAGATCATTTGTAGAAGAAAAGACACATATATCATAATCATAGAGCTCTAGAGATTCTTCGCCACCCGACGATGGTGCAACCACAACAATCCTAAAATCTCCAGTTCTAGCAATTCCATTATATGTACGTTAACTGCCCCAAAACAATTTTACTAGGATCTTGGAAATAGCTATTTTTATTGCTACATGACCTTTTGTCACATTTTGTAAAATGGAAAAAATCATTTGATGATTTCGTTGCTAAGTTTGGCGGGAACAACGACCAAAGTGCCACACTTTTCGTAAAAATTACCTGAATGTCACGTTCTGCAATTTTCTTTTCAAAATACTATGTCACCTAGCTCGCTACAACACCTGGCGAGTTAGGTGTGGACACATGGCAAAATGTGCATGGCCACATAAGCCGCTGCACAGTGCAACAAGATTATGTGGCATTAAACGTGCTATGCAGGATAACATGTTTCGTTAGCTTTTCTGACACGTGACAAACGTGCTATGCAGCCTAGTTGTTTAGTCAGTTTTTTTGACACGTGGCTAACATGCTTTGCAGCATAGCATGTTACGTGTGTATCATAAAATAATATAGACTAAATTAAACTAAAATAATTAACAAACATAAATTACATTTAATTCATTAACACTCCTTAATTAAATTAAATAACTTAACTGTTCAAAAAATTTAACATAACTTAAATTAAATGAAATTAATTAACACTCCTAAAAATAATTAATTAATAGTTATAAAATAATTTAAATTAATATAGACTGAATTAAACTCATATAATCAATTTAAATTATTTTATAACTATTAATTAATTATTTTTAGGAGTGTTAATTAATTTCATTTAATTTAGTTTAAGTGATGCTAATTTTTTTTTGAACCGTTAGGTAATGTAATTTAACTTATGAGTGTTAATGGATTAAATGTAATTTATGTTTGTTAATTATTTTAGTTTAATTCAGTCTATATTACTTTAAAAATATGACAAACATATAACATGCTATGCTGCATAGCACGTTTGCTACGTGTCAGAAAAGCTGCTTACTAACCATGCTATGCTGCATAGCACGTTTGACGCTACGTAATCTCGCAGCATAGCATGTTTGAAACTACGTAATCCTGCTTCACTCCACAGCAGCTTATGTAGCCATGCACTTTCTGCCACGTGTCCATAGCTAACTCGCCAGATGTTTAGCAAGTTAAGTGACGTGACATTTTGAAAAAAAATTTACTGAAGGTGGCATTTAGATAATTTTTTGCATGTGGTGCGTTGTCCCAATTTGATGCAAGATAGGATTGCTAGGTGGGGACCATGACAGATGTAATATTCTTTAAATTCAGAATTTTTCCTTTTCATAACTACAATATTAAAATTATAAGATGACATTAAAATGATATAGTAAATAAACCCAAGACAATATTAGCCACTCCATTTTCATCGAGTACTGTAAAGATTCCAACTTTCCATTCTTTTCTTTTGTTTTTAAGCCCCCAAAAGATGGCAAAGGAAACTTCAAAAATTCAAATACCTTGCTTTACCGTTCACTTTACACCTTTGCTATTTAATAGTAAATAGATAATATCTTTTCGAAGTGTATAAAGCATAGGTTAGTGAAGACAGGGCCATTTGAGAACGCCAATAAAAAATTCAAAATTCAAAATTCTTTTGAACCGATCAATGGTTGTGCCCCGTCGATTAGGTAACTCCAAAATATAGCTCAGCACAAGTCCAAATCAAGGTTTCGAATTCCTAGCCCAAAGCACATTGCTTTTGTTGGGAGTGATGACGAAAGGTTCACCTCCTCTTAGGCAACTTTCACATGCTTCGGTTTCCCAACGTAAGGTACGTCCAAGTTACGCCACAACAAAGCGTTTAACCAGTTCTGTGTTCTTTCATTCATAAAGTACATGCTTTCCAACGGCCACACCCCAAACCAAGGTTGAACAGTTTCAAACTCACCCACCACCATATCCCATTCCTATCTCATTACATACATATAATTGGAATGGAAAAAAATAAAATAAAATAAAAGACTTTTTCTAAATTTTCATAAAAAAAAGGACTTAAATATCAAAGTCTCCTAATCAGTTACATTACAATGCCTAAGGGTAACACCTACTCCACCCAACAAAGGTTAAAAGAAAAAAAGATGTACAAACTAACTCGGGGTCCCACTGAACCGGGTCCAAAACCAAAAAAATAATCAAAAACCGGGAATCACGGGAGAAAGTGCCAAACCGGTATCCGGTTCAACCATTTCCTCCTTCTTCTGCCGCATCTCCAGCACCTTACGGTGATGGTTGGAGTGCAATTCACTCGAGAAAGTGGGGCTAGACGCGGGCCTGTATTCGGGTAATAACCGACCCGACTTGAACCGGACCCCACAAGCGTTGCACAGCGTTTTCGCCCCGAGCGGTCCGGTTCGCCACTGAGGGGTCTTCTGGACACCGCAATGGCTGCACCGCCGCGGAATCTTCTCCACGCCGCCGTCAAGCGCGGCCCTCCTCTTCGCCTTCTTCTCCGGCGACTTCGTCTCCGAGAAAACCCGGTTTGTGGTCACGGTGGTCTCCGGGAGTGACGAGGAGGAAGAGGAAGATGGAGTGGTGGAGCTCGAGGTTGAAGAAGAACATGAAGAAGAACCGGTGAAAGAAGGGGAATTGAAAGGCCAGACTCGAATCCCGGTCCTGGTTCTCTTGCTCCTAGCCTTGACCGGAACCGGATTTTTGAAACAGAGTTGAACCGAAACAGAGTTTCCCGGTTCAGGCGCTTTGGCTGCAAGATTTTCTGTTAAGTTTCTGGTTGGGAAGGAAATAGAGTATTCAGAGAAGGAATCTTCAACAAAATGAGACAACCATTCCAAGTTCGCAGCATCTTCAGCCTATAAAAATTGAAACTTTCGTATCAAATTAAAAAGAAAAAAAAAAAAAAAACCACCATAAAAAACCGTTTTATGTTTTATTTGTGTGGTGAGAGTACCGGAACACCGAGTTCGCTTGTTGGGAAAGACCCATTGTTGAATGAGGAGTTGCAAATTTGGTGGGTCTTGTGTTGGTTCTCCTGTTGAAGTGAAACAGAGGCAGAATCATGGTTTTGTTGTTGGGGTTCTTCTTCTTGGAGTACTTGTTCATGTGAAAAGTCGAAGAAGTCGTCTACGATGAAGTCGTCGACACTCTGCACGTTAAACGACAACTCCTCTAAGAGCGTTTGAGGGCTGAATTTCATTGTCATGTCTTTTCTAAAACTGCTCTTCAACGCTGCTTGCACCACGCACTCCATTTCTGTTTGCGCCTAAAATAGAACGAATAAGATCAATTTATTATTATATATTATTTTTAAGAATGCTGAAAATCAACGAAGACTTAAGGACTCAATCTTATGTTATTTAAATTTTTTTTTCCTTTATAATAAAGTTCACATGGTGAGAGACTCATTACCTGAGAGAGGAAGATAGAGGAACAGAGGGAAGAGATGATAAGTGAAGAGAAGAAATTGAAAGAGAAGATATTAAGTATGTTAAAGCATTGAATGAACTTGAAAGCGTCCCTGACATTTGTTAAATTTTTTGTTGTTGTTTTTTTGATACATAAAGCGTCCCTGACATTATTACTAAGACTTTACTGAAAGAAAAAAATAAAATACAATAAATATGAGCCCGTTTCTTCATCTCTCTTTATTTGCTTTCCCTAATTTTAATATCCCTTCACTAGGGGTGTAAATGAGCTGGGCTGGGCTTTGGCCATCCTGGCCCAAGCCTACGTAAAAAAAAAATCAGCCTATCTGGTCTACTGGCCTATTAAAGGCTTTATTTGTAGGCCAAACCCGGCCCATTTTCAAAAATAAGAAAGCCTGACATGGCCTACAGGCCTTGTAGGCCTCCCACTATATATACTAAGCAAAAACAATAATTGTATAGAGCAAAGAAATTTTCATTCATGCATGCACTAGTACTTCTCATAAGAAAAAAATGACAAATAAAAAAGAGTCAACATAATACCTCAGCTCTAGAATGTATATCATAGAGGAATAGAGTCAAAGAAATGGGAAAAATAAGAAAAATACAATTACTGGAGGCTGAAATAAAGTCTACAAGAGAATGTCATTCATTTAAAAATCTTTAAACCACCATCAAAACGAGGGAAAGAAGATTATTATTGAAAGATCTTCATCAGTAACATCATAATTCAGCAAGGTACCCATTGCTCCATGGTATTAAGCTGCAACAACATGTAAAATTTGGAGACATTAGACAAGTTTTCCTTTCATAAAATAAAATAGCACAAAAAATAAGAGATATTGGTATTTGGTACTTTGTGTCTTTGCCACATAAAATAAATATTATTTTATTATTTTATTTTAATAAATTAAATAGGCCAGCCTACAAGGTTGTAGGCCGGGCTTGACAAAATTGGCATATGGCCTATTTATTAAAAAAAACTTTTTTATAAACCTAAGCCTACTCTACTTTCCTGAAAGGCCGGGCCTGGGCTGGGCTCAATGTAGGCCGAGCCGTAGGCTGGGCTGGGCCAGCCTGGCGCATTTACACCCCTACCCTTCACTCTCCCATGCTCTTTCAAGTTTCAACCCTTATTAGACACGACCAAATTTGAGTTATTTTGAGTTTAATAAAAATCTAGGATTTTTTAAAAAAATTATTTTTCTTATATAATAAATTTACTAAAATATTAAAATGATATCCTTTTCGGATTGTATAAGATATTTTTATATCTCTTTATATTTATACATAATAAAAATGCCTAATAGTAAATGCTCATTGATAATAATAAGCTGAGACACACACTTGTTGTCTTAGCCATTTAAAAAAAATCAATTAAAATTTTTTAATACACAAAATATGACAACATTTATGTAATAAATTTAGAAAAAAATATTTCTGCTTTTGTTGCATAAATATGCTACACTAGCATAAAAGTGAGTGGATCTCATTATAAAAAATATATATTTATTTTTGTGATATAATTTTATGCTTTTCCTATACCACCAAAGAATAAATTTATATAATTAAAAAATACTATAAAGTTGCCGCTTATGTGTTATGAGTTAATATTAATGTAGATTAATCCCCGACAACGGTGTCAAAAATTTGTTGCGATCACGACAAGTATACCGGTTGTACAAGTAATAAAGAGATGAGTAGAGTTATCGTTTCCACGAGAATTAAATACACCAATCACTATTCTCAATATTTTCCTTAATTTGGATAAATCAAGTAGTTTGGAAGAGTAATTTTCAATAACGAAAATGAATAAGAAGACTGTTGCAATTAAAAGTAATTCAAACAAAGAAACAAAGAGCTAAAACTGGTAAAAATTCAATAACGAAAACTGTAGCTAGGATATACTTCAGCTTCGATCCTCCTTTATTAATTTAAATTAATTTCAATAATATTTTATCTCAATTATTTCAAACAATTCATCTTTTAAATAATTAATTGGTTAAATCCTAATGTCTTTGTGCCTTTAAACCTTTAATTCAATTAGAACTCTAATGTCTTAGTAATTTCTTTTAGATTAAGCCTTAAACGCGATGAATTTCAAAAGTTCACAATTCCTACAAGTCTATGTCTACATCATATAAGAATTGGTGATTAATCTCTTTCCATAATCGCAATGGAAAATCTCATATTGAATATCCACAATCGCATGATATCAATCTGAGTTTGGAAGATAAACGAATCTGATTAAAAGAAAAATGCAGATCCTCTAGACTAATCCATGGAATCCATTACCCTTAGGTTGATTAAAGGGTGCTTAGCCTAGCATGGCTAAAATAAACATAATTCAAAATTAAAGAGAAGAAGAAGAAGAACCGAAAAATGTAGATTAATCTCCATAGACAATTAGTCGATTGTACAAACTCCCAAACGAAGACTCCTTCAAGTTTCCTAAACGAACCCTTTTAACCCACTTCGCAAACGGGTTAGGGTTGAACTAATTTCGGCCTACAATAATAAAATAAACAGAATCAGAACTAAAACAATGGCCTTGGGCCTCAACATAATTCAGTTCTAATTACAAATTTAAATCAATAAAATTCCAGCAACTTGTTTCTGACTTGGGCTCTAATTTCGACCATCTTTCTATTCGAATTGGGTTTTCTTGTCTTCATAAAATTTGTAGCCTTTGAGTTATCTTTAAAATGCAATAAGAACGGAGTCAATCGGACGCCTGTAGAGTGAGATATGGTCAAAATACTAAAGTAACATAAAGCTAGAAATTAATGATGAAAATAAATTAAACCCAATAAACAACCAAAAATCTAATTTAACCCAAAAGATCATTATTTTCATTCCAAATACTCCTAAAATACTAATGAAGAATGATAAATAAGTGCAATAAAATATTCATTATCAAATTCTCTCACACTTATCTTTTTGCACTACAGAGCAAAATCAAAACTCAAAACAAACAAAAGCAAAAACTAAAAGATTAACTTATCATTTCTAAAAATTGTCAAGAATGCAGAGCTTGAAAATAGATTACAGAACTTCAACAAATCAACCAGTCAAAACATAAATTCCTTCAACTCAATTTAAAGAACCTGGTAATCTGATTTGATATAGCTGATAATGCAAAATGGTCTCTCAGATGCTCTAAATCAATCTCTCAAGTGTATGGGGTAAATAAGTGTATCGCTCTAATTATACTCAAGAAAACTTATCCTACCATAGGCTTGCTCAAGTTCTACTTCTCCACTACTAAGAACAAATGCATGCATAAATCAAGAGGACTTTATTAAAAGTTAAAATGGGGCTGGGGTGAAGGTATGGATGAGTATAGAAAAGAGAGGTTAAACACCCAGAAATTTAAAAAAGCACTAGCGCAATAAAAATTATACTAACAAAACATAATTGAAATAAAAACAGAAAAACACAACACAAATAGCTAAAAATTTTTTTTTTCAATTTTTTTCATTTTATAGTAAAATTGACATATTAAATAAATGCTCCTCCCCCACACTTACAGTATTGCACGTCTAGGGCAAACTCCCATACTTAAACACAAAAATATAGTGAAACTAATACTCAGTAAATTTCCAGGGTGTGGAATTAATTGATTTTTCACTTAGGCTAGTGATGTGGCTCAGAAAAAGAGAATATAAGGCACAAAGGGAATATAATGCAAGGAATGACTATCTGGCTAAAGTGGAAAAATAAAAGAAAGAAGGCCTCAATCATATCTATGCATGCAAATGAAAAATGTAAATTCAAAAAGAACAAGAGCAATTTTTAGAGAACAACAATCAAGAGCATAAGCACACAAGAAAGAAAGAATGGCAGAAGATAAGATCCATTCATATAGGCGCAAATTCTCACTAAAGGGTATACCAATCACATATCAGCATCACAAAAATCAATTATCAAGTCAAGTAATCCAAGAATTAAGAACTCAACATAACCAGAGTGATCCATCATAAGTATCAAATCCAATTCAACTATGTATGACTCAACAAATATCAGAAAGAACAGAATAATCTACTTATTGACCCTAAAAACTAAAATTAAAAATTCAAATAAACTGAAAGGTAAAGAAAATAGGGAAAATAACTCCTTGTGCTCCTTAGGGAGGATAAACAGCATCGATCAGTCTGATCTCTGCCTCCATCTCTACATCTATAGGCTGCTGTGGTCCCTTATAGAAAATCTTCAGATGATGACCGTTCATAGTAAAAGTTTTGCCTGTCTGTTTATGACATACTTCAACTGCACCAAAAGGAAAGACATTAGTGATAACAAAAGGACCATCCCATCTGGATCTAAGCTTACCAGGCATGAACTTTAGACGGGAATTAAATAAGAGAACATTCTGGCCCACAACAAATTCCTTCCTCGGGATCTTCTTATCATGGAATGCTTTTGCCTTTTCCTAGTATAAACATGAACTCTCATAAGCATCCAATCTAAGCTCCTCAAGCTCTTGCAGTTACAGCTTCCTTTCCACCCCTGACTGGATTAAATCCACGTTACATTGCTTGATAGCCCAGTATGCCTGATGCTCCAACTCGATCGAAAACTGACATGCCTTACCAAAGATAACTGATAAGGAGACATCCTAATCGGAGTCTTATAGGCAGTCCTATATGCCCATAAATTATCATCTAGTCTCTTGCTCCAATCCTTCCGGTTAGAGCTAACATCCTTCTGAAGAACTTGCTTGATTTCTCTATTGGAGACTTCACCTTGGCCATTAGTCTGTGGGTGATAAGCTGTGGCAACTTTATGAATAACTCCATACTTTCGTGGTAAAGTTGCCATGCTCCAGTTACAAAAGTGAGAGCCCTGGTCACTGATAATAGTTATAGGAATGCCAAACCTGCATAAAATATGAGACCGAACAAACTCTACAACCACAGCAGAATCATCAGTACGGTGTGCTTTCGCCTCAATCCATTTAGAGACATAATCAACAGCCAACAATATGTATGTAAAACCAAAAGAAACAAGAAAGGGACCCATAAAGTCAATATCCCAAACATCAAAGATTTTATAAAAGAGTATAGGATACTGAGGCATCTCATGACTACGGGAAATACTTCTTGCCCTTTGACAATTATCACATGCTTTACAAAACACATAAGCATCATGAACAAAGAAGGCCAAAATAAACCAGAATCTAATACCTTCCTAGCTGTTCTCTGGGGTCCAAAGTGACCACCACATGCAGAGGCATGACAAAAATGTAAAACAGATTGAAATTCAGAATAAGGCATACATCTCCTAACTACTTGGTCACTACAAAATCTCCACAAATAAGGGTCATCCCAAACATAATATTTTGACTCTTTTCAATTTCAGGGATTGAGCCTTAGCGGAATCAAAAGGTAAAACACCAGCAAAAAAGTAATTAACTAAATCAGCATACCAAGAAAGCTTACCTTGCAGCTGTAAAAGCTGTCATTAGGAAAATCATCATGGATGGGAAAGGAATCAGAGGGATGATGAGTGATGCAACTCAAGTGGTCAGCTACCTGATTTTCTGCACCACTTCTATCCGTAATCTCAATGTTAAACTCCTGGAGCAGCAACATCCACCGGATAAGCCGAGGCTTGGCATCTGCTTTCTTTAAAAGGAACTTTAAAGCAACATGGTCAGAAAAGATGATACCTTTAGTATTCAAAATATATGATCTAAACTTATCAAGTGCAAAAACTATAGCCAAAAGTTCCTTTTCAGTAGTGGTGTAGTTGCATTGAGTAGAATCCAAAGTCTTGGATGCATAGGAGATGGTATTGGGAGCTTTGTTGACTCGTTGAGCAATAACAGGACCCACAACATAATTGGAAGCATTACACATCAACTCAAAAGGAAGAGACCAGTCTGGTGCTTGGATGACTGGAGCGACGGTTAGTGTAACAACCCATTACATACTGGTATTATTAACATTGATTATGATATTAAGCACAGTTACAATCACAACAATTCATTTATAAAAATGCGAGTAAACTTTTTCTTTTTTCATTACGCGAGCATTTAAAACAATAATAAAGCGTAATGAATAAAAGCTGTGACCATAACTGAAAACTAAATGCGGAATAATAATATTAATTGCCTAAATATCATATAATGGTTCTCTCAAGTCACTAAGGGATTCCCATAAACCCACTTAGCATAAATATCACTTTTACGGTTTTTACCTATCCGAACATGGTTCGATCTGTTAAATACTACAGAAAATCAGCAATTTGCAAACCTCTCATCTTTTAGTATGTTATTCTAGACTTAATTATCTTTTCAACAAGCTATCACACGCTCCATAAAGTTCTCGTTTTCTCCGGTTATCACCGTTTGAAGATGGACAAGCAAATCTGCCAGCCAACCTCAAACAGGACACCAAACAGCCCTCACTCTTTCAACAATTTTGGACAAACCTCAAGCTTCAATTTGAAATATCATGGGTCTAATTTGACCAAGAATTGAAACGGTAATAAATTTCCCAAAATCAGGTCGCAACAGCCCCAAGTGCAGGGGATTTCTGGATAGTCCTCACTCTTCTGCCTCTACGGGTCTGCGTACTACTCCTATGGTTCTCAAAGTTTGACACAAGGTAGTTAACATCTCAAAATTTAAAATGATGTATGGAATGTCCCTATTGGTCCTCTGTGAAGGGAGATATGCTCCTCCAAAATTCACCCAAAATCTGCCATTTTATAGAATTTTTGACAGCACCTCCTTTGTTTTTCCAACATATCCCACTTTTATAAAAGTGTGTTATCTATCATCAAGGTACCTAATAGACACGGGTGGCACTCAAGGACCAGCAATGTCTTGGTGCTCTTACAACCCATCATAATTTATATCCATTTGCTCACTTTACATTTCATTTCTTAAATTATAACACTTGAACCATTTCAATCACTTTGATTCAATCACATGCATTCTTTAGACATAAAACATAAATCATATCCTAGAATGGGCCTATTGCCCTTTCATCATATAACATGCTTCAATATTATACAAGGTCCCAATATTTCAAATTGCAAGTTCTCCAATGAAACATAATACAATTTACATCTTCAATTACAACATAATAATTCCTCAAATAAAACATGATAAATCATAACTAAAGTTAGACAAAATATGACATGAACAAAGATGGCAATATGAATGATCCTAAATCAATATACAATATTCATGTCCTCAGTCTAGCCTAAGCCAAGTAGCCACAAAATGCAAAATAGGCTCTAAGTTCACGTGCTCATCCTATAGGCTTCTAGCCCGCAGCTCCTGTGCCACTGCCACTACCTGAAATAAAGTCTCCAAATGGAGTGAGACATGCGAATATATCTCAGTAACCCAGAGGTTCTGGAGATTACTCCGCCCAATGGCTCACTCAGATATACATCAATAATATACCACAACATCCAAAAAGAGATAAAACAAGGGATTTAGTGAAAGTAGGGAAGCATAGAGAGTAAAAATACGATGAAGCTGGAATGGTCAATGTCAAAGCCACGCAACATCCGGCCTATTGGCCTCGGCATATAGCCTACGGGTTCTCATCCAAGGAAGTGTTCCCAGAACATCAACCAAGACACCCTCCATCCATATACTCCCGAGACATTCCTAGAGTGCTCCTCAACGGATGACACCCCATGACCTCAGGTCAACTTGAACTCCTTCACGGAGACCTATCCAGTGGAAGTCCGTAACGCCCGAAGGCAACAATCTACTAGCCAGAGACAAGGTACATCCTATGTGTTGGGTGGTTTGCTGATGGTGGAAAAATATAAGTTCTGATAGGGGATGTTCCTCTGTTCTTGCAGAACACAGATTCGTCCCTTAGTTCCAACTCAAGTGCGCAAGTGCACGCATCAAGTAATAAAGGGAGTATTAATGCCCAAATTATCGTTCCCACGAGGATAGAGTGCTAATTATTATTTTATCACTGTTTATAAAGAATGAAAATGAGAAGAAAAGTTAGTAAATGAACTTTCTGGTCAAACGTTCCCTACTGTCTTGACAACGTTCCTAAGGAACAGTAGGTTCAATCTGATGGCAAACAGTTGCTCGCTGCGTTATGTATGTGATCCTTCCTGTTTAGAAGAAGGTGAGATAATAATCATTGGAGTTTTTATAAGTACTAAATAAAATAAAATAAAAACTACTAAAACAGAAATAACTATAATCAAGAGACTACAGGGTGGTGGTTAAAACAGTTTAACAGAAGGAACAGATTCACTGCATCACTTTTAAAGGGGTTGTTTTCTCTGCTCAAGACTTAGCACCTTTTGGCTTTGTCCCAGTTTCTTTGTCTGCCAACTCTGATTCCTCAGCTCATGGTCTAGATGGCTCACAAGTTTCCATATTCCTATGGTTCCCTTGACTCCAACAGGTACTTAGTTCAGAACCTTAAAAT
The DNA here is from genome assembly GCF_033153095.1 of Gastrolobium bilobum. Lineage (NCBI taxonomy): Eukaryota > Viridiplantae > Streptophyta > Magnoliopsida > Fabales > Fabaceae > Gastrolobium > Gastrolobium bilobum. The sequence continues at coordinate 21,748 of NW_026899003.1, forward strand.
GGACGAGTTGGCCCCTTATTCCTAAGGTGACCGGTAGCGTTTTTGCCATGACATCTACCTTCCCCCAATGGCTGAGCTGTCTGAAATCCCTTCCTTATGGAAGTTCCTTTCTCAGTATGTACTCAATTTCCATTGGCGCACAATGAATATAGCTTACTTAGCCAAAGAAATACAAAAAGCTTCGGTCAAGAGTTTTGAAAACAGTTCTTTAAGAGTTTCACAGTTTACCCGTTCCACAGATAGTTCAGCTCATGGCTGATAGTTTAAACATAATTATTCTCAACTGAGATCACATAGACCCGAGATTCAGTCAAGAGATAACGATTGGAACAAAGAGAAAAACACTTATATTAATTTAAAAGACAGTTTACAAAAAGAAACAGAAAATGGAGAAAGATGGGTATTTGCTCGTGAGGAGTCTTGATGGTTGTTTACAGAGAAGAGAAGATGGGTTGTCACTTAACTACAGTTACAACTTAAAATTAAACTAAGTTACTAACTACTACTAAGTGATCTCTTCCTTTCGAACTGCAAACCCTCCAGGATTCGATGATGTTTTTGTGTGAGGGTGGTCCTATTTATAGCCGGAAGAGGAGTGACAAGACTGTAATTCCTTTGGAGCTAGTTGCTTGAATGAGGGACGGGACTGTGGCAGCAGAGTGTGAAGCTTGCGTGAATTGCTGAATGGAACAAGATTTGGTGATGATTAGCCGTTGTTTGCAGACCTTCCCATGCTTTGCTTTTGTTTTCAGCCAATGAGAACTCTTGATTCTCTGCTCTTCACGTCTCCAGCTGCTCAGTTGGTGCACCGCCTTGCTTTTTAGAAGTCTTTAACTCTACGTTACCTGCAAAGTGTACAGAAGCATTAAATGAATGGAGCAGGTGCATTAAATGTGTCTCAGTCTTTTCCCCTTTTAATATATTTTAAAGGAATACGTTACCATCCGTTCCCCCATTGTGTTTTTGTCACAAATGTGTAAAACAAGTGATTTTCATGCTGAAGTTGCTCATCAGATGAGGGAACGTATGGTATTTTGCCATCAAAATGGGCTTAGATGGGAACAGATTTACGTCCCATCAAACACCCCAAAACTATACTGTTGGTTGTCCTCAAACAACTCAGAAATATTGTATTGGTCTGCCCAATTTAAAAGAATAGCATAATAGAAAGGAACTTGAGCCAGTGAGAAACCATGAACTTTTCAGAAAAATGAACTACTCTCCATAGTAAATAGTAAGAGGGTTGTGTCCCCAGATAAGAGAAGGTTGCTGATCTTTTGTCTCACTATCACTCATGGGTTGGTGTTTGCTCTATCCATTCCTGGATGTGATTCTTCAGAACTTGCCTTTCTGCTGCGTTCCTATGAAGTATAGCTGTCTTCCGTTCCAAGGATTCTTTGATGGGTAAGTGTATGGAAATGTGGAAGAAGTGGTGGTTTGATTTATGGGATCAAGGAACGTTTAGTTTTTGTGCCTTTGAACTTGGACTTTTTCTGTTTTGAGGGAACACCTTTTCTTGAACCTTTTCCCCCTTTGGAGGAAGGTTTTCTGGTTTTTCTTGAATTCTTTTGAATGGTTGTTCCCCTTTTTCTTTGTTTTTCTGTTGTCCTTTTTTTGCTCATTGTTGAGTACGTTCCTTGTTCTTTCTGATTGACCAGATGGTGTATGATGGAGGTGAGGTGAGAGTGTGATTCTGTTTTGACCCTTGACAGCAGAATTCATCTGTCTTCAGCAGTACTTACAACATTAAGGCAAACTGAGAAGTTTCATTATGGTTACACCTCAGGAACGCTCTCAAAAGTAGGTGTTTGGCATTTTTTCGTTCCTTACCAGTTTAAGTTCACATAGATCAGCTTCTTTAAAAAATCTGAGGATTAGATTCCCTGCACTGTTTCTATTTTCAAGTACTCAGAGAAAGAACAAGCATGATTAGTCAGTGACTTTGTGTTTCATGTATGTTAGTTAATCCAAAAGAATTGGGCAGTCTTAATACTATAACTGAAATGCATGCATACACCAAACAGTTTGATAAAAAAAAAGTCTTTTCTATTTAAAAAAAATGATTAATTACAAGGGAACGAAAAGAAACTAAATTAAAAACAGAATTGAAAACAAACTAAGCTAAGATAAATAGGAGGGTTTCTCGTTTTCATTGTGGAGGTCTCCTGTCCCAAGGGTTCCTCTTTGCAGCTTCAGCTTCTTTGGCTTCATCAACTTCCTCCTGGGTTAATGGTCTTCTCCTGAGCAGGTCTTGCAATCTGCGGACTTCATTTACAGGGAGCCATATTTCAGCATCCTTCAGTAGATCGCTGATGATTGCAACCAGGGATTTGATGGTGGAGCTCATCATGGTTCTGCCAGTGCAGTAGTGGATGACTTGCTTCTCAACATCCAGCAATCTCATTTCCAACTCATAGATTCTCCTCTCCAGATATGTTCCAAAGGCCCTGATGGCTTCTTTGGTTTCCATACGTTCTTCAGCTTGTTTAGAGACGAGCCTGTTGAGTAAGAGCTCTGCTGTGTGGTTGCGCAGAGAGTTGGAAAGGATTAAGGAGTTAGCTGCTTTAACAATTTCTCCTTGGACTGCTTGGAGTGTTGATTCATAGGATGCAGCACTGGCTTCCTTGATGGCTGCTTTTATGGTGTTGAGCTGTTGTTCTCTCTCCTCCTTCTGCTGTTGTTGGAAGGTGTTGAAGGCAGATGAGAGCTGTGCCAGCTTGTCCCTTAGACCTTTCAGCTCTTCATTAGTGCTTGTCATATCAGGTTGGGGAACGGACTTCTTGGCTGGCAACCATTTTTCTAATTTCTCCCCCATCATTTCAAAGATCTCAGCAATCCCAATTTGGGATCTTTTCCTGGCTGAGTAGGGGATTGCTGTTGTGAGGGAGGAGGGTGGTTGCCTCTTCTGCTGGATGTTGCCAGTAGCAGAAGGTATGACAGGTGTTGGGTTGGGCTCATCCACTGGTGGTCTGGATGAGGAGGGCATGGCTTCAGCTTGTCCCTCCATCAATGAAGGAATTGCCATCCCTTCTTCTTCTGCCAAAGCTCTGCTCAGCATAAAGATCATTTGTTTGTATATGATAAAATGAACCTGGAGAAAAGCGAAGCATGTATTTGCACCACCTTGGTAAAAAAGCATACAATTCCTCCCAATCACCGTACAGAATTGCCATCGCTTTCTGCTTTGCATACCACGCCTTTCTGTAGGAAACTTGAAACCCATATTTAGCAGTTATCCTTTCTTGCACCAAAGAGATTGACACAGATGGTTCAGACTTTATCATCCCTGCATTGAAGAGGATATCAGTGCCTTGATAACATCAAACGAATTTAATTACACATTCGTGTTCATTCACACATCTAAAATACAAAAAGGTACCTATCACGAGATCTGCAATAACGTCCGCATCGAGCTGTCTATGACCCTGGGAAATGTACTCATTCACACATTCGTGTTTTCCACCCCATCTCGTTATTTTCCAATTTTCACGAAACACCGGTTTGATCGCCCTTACGCGCCACAGACAACCTTGATCGTACGCACAACATTTCATGGACAACTTTGCAGGCGTGCTCTCAATTACAATGGCTTCTTGATGCTCCCTAATAAGGTTGTGCTTAAGTGCCATTTGGACATCTTTTTTTGTCACAAATTCTTGATTGACAAATAACATGTCACCCAGTTGCCACGGACCTTGTATTGAAGCCGATCCAGACACCGAACCATCAGTACATGATTCTTGTTTGCTCTGATAACTCCAATCAATGTAAGAATAATGCAGAATTCCTTCCCAAAAAGGAATAACATCTGTGTCACCTGCAATTCCGGATTATAATTTTTTAATACGAACTTACTAATTCAGGTATTAAATCAGTTATTTATTCACCTATATACAAATGGGATCAATTACCTTCTTGTGGAATACCAAACGGAGCAGACGCAACGTCGTTCAACTGCGGCATTTGCGCGACAACTGGTTGATAGAATATTGGGATTTCAGACGCACCCATCTCACGGGATTCATCTCCTTCTGAAGCACTAGCATCCTCCGCCAGAAGATGTTCTTCCATTGCCATATTTTCATCGTCGTCATCGTCATCTTCATCGTGTGTTTCCCAAGTCGGATCAATTTCATCGCCCTCAGAAAAGTTACCAACTGGAGACGCATGAGCGGCAGGAGAAGCTGGAAGACGGGGAGAATTTAAATAAACTGACCTCACCGGTATGGGAGCATTCTCAGTTGCGGCGATGTCGACATACAACTCTAGAAAATATGTCCTTGACTGGTTGCAAAATTCTTCCATTGTCATCTCCAAGTCTTCATCGTCAAGCACTTTCAAACTAATGTATTTATCACCTTGCCACACCCTTGTCGTGATCTCAGTGATGCATTGGTTGTCTTGAAGACTTAACTTCTGCCAAATTCTCTGATGCAGTTCGCCAATGGTTGTGTTGCGTTGGATACGTGTCGGCCTTTTTTCACCTTCGAATATGACACCTCGTCGACCTTCTACCTTCCTACCATTGTAATATAACACAACACGAACAGAATCAGGATTTGAGCTCATTTTTAAATAGAATTAGAACTAAAATTCAAATACAAAATTAAAGATAAAGAAATGTTGGTGGAGAAGAGAGATATGAAGAGTGAGAGAAGAGGTGTGAATTGAATGGAGGGGGTGGGGAAATATATAGAGCACACATGTGAAGCCACTTTTGGGCGTCACATGCGACGCCCAAAAGTGGCGTCACATTGTGCAGTAGATGTGTAATTTTTTACAAAACAACATTAAATGCGTAATTATTTAATTTAAATACATTATTTTAATTTGTCTATTGACGAGTACCTGGCCCAGTTTAATCAGCTGGTGAAGTTTGCACACTTCCGGATGGCGAGGCCTACTCCGACATTCTTGGCTGCTAAGTTCCGCAGGGGACTTAATGAGGATATTGCTGGTTACCTTGCTGGTTCGGCTTCTAGAGACTTTGGGACACTGGTACAGCAGTGTCGGGATATCGAGGACTTCTACAGCTCGAGTAAGGCCAAGAGGGCCAAGGTTGCTGAGGCGACGAAGGTAGCTGGTAGTTCCACTTCTTGGAGAGACAGGAAGTTTGGGAACAAGGGCAAGGGAAAGCAGATGGCGGCTCGGCAAGCACCAAATCAGTTTAAGAGGACTTCTGCTCAGGGGAGTGCAGCGAGACCTCCTGCTCCCAAGTGTTCGGGATGCGGGAAGACTCATTTTGGGCCGTGTTCTACCGGCCAGTTGATTTGTTTCCAGTGTGGCAAGGAGGACCACTTCTCCAGAGACTGTCCGTCGTCGACGACCCTTCCATCTACTTCGGCACCGGCAGTGCCACCGTCTTCTGGGCGTGTTTATACCCTGGATCGTCAGCAGTCGGACCGAGCTTCGAACCTAGTCAGAGGTATCGTTACTATTGGTGCATCATCTGTTGATGTCTTGTTTGACTCTGGGGCTACACATTCTTTTGTTGCAACCCCGATCGCTTTGGATATTGAGATCTGGATATGGGGATCTGAATATCCGGATATGGATATCCGGATATTGGAAGAGAGATATCCGGATATGCCCCTGACGAATATCAGGATATTCTGGGATTTTGAAGAACAGTAGTTGCGCTGTTCATACAGTAGGCTATTGGGGGTTTGTGGACCCTAGATTGATGAAGTTGAACTTTTGTTTTAACTGAACTAAGTCAGAATCAAGTGGTTAAGGGCTTAGGGCTTTGTGTGAAGCCTTAAGACATAAATCGTAAGAGGAAAACATAGTCTTTATGTTTATGCTTATGAGCTATGAGTGTTGATATGCTTGCTAGTCCTAATCAGATTGTGATCTGTTGTGTGTTGGACTTGAGCTGTGTGGACTCTTGGCATTGGATAGTGAGCTTGCAAGGTAAGCTTTCGTGTCCTCGGTTTAGCCATGTTGTGGTTCCACCATGTCCCTTGGGGGTATGGTTATATGCATGCTGTGTTACATGCTTTTGATGATTTGGAAATGCTGTTGAGCTGTTATATGCTAGTGCCTTTATGATATGCATGTGGTGTTCCACCTATACGGTAAGCCTGAGTATGTAGTACATACAATATGGTGAGGTTGTGGGTGAGGTGCAAGCGGTGTTCCTTGTACTATTTGTAAGTAATAGACGTATTCCTGCATTTCTCTGGCCAGTAGAATAGTTTAAACACACATGGCATGAATATCTGTTGCACTGCATAGTTTTGAAACTTATACTGGGTTACTGCTTTTAGAACTTATATTGCACATGTAAGTGAGCTTGGGGTGGAAGATCCTTGAGAACCCCTTGTCTTACTGAGATTTCTGGTTTAGAGATCTCACCCCACGTTTGGGGAATGCTTATTTCAGGTTCAGGTAATGCGGGGGTTGAGACCTCTAGTGGCAGGAGGCCAGAGCTTAGCTGATAGATGGTACATGTTTATGCTGATATGCTGTTATGATTGGATGTTGGATCCTATTTACTGTCTTATGCATTTAGCTTCAGTTTATGGATTTCTCTGTTGAGACTCTGTTTGTTATGATGTTGATTTGGTGAGCATGGGGATTGTCCATGCCACTTAGACTTGATTATGTCTTGTTTTATTTGGAGTTGTAATAATGTATCAGGATATTGTTCGGACTACGTATTGTAGATCCGTGATTTTAGATACTCACTTCATCTATATTATGAGGTATTTCAGTTAGATGTCTTTTTGCAATTTACATACAGGCGATATTTTATGAAATTGATTAAGTAATCAACTTGGCTAAGTTTAATGACGTCATAATTGAAAAGAAAAAGATATTTCGCATTTTTAATTAAGCACAGCTTAATACGATGATATGTTAACAAATCGGGTATACACGTGGTGTTACAGAATCACTCAAATCCATGCCCTCGAACTCAAGTTATGTTGGTTTGAAGTTTTCAAGCTTTTCTTTTTCACTAACAAAGGAGGGCCACGAAATTTGCAAGGAGGAAGGAGGAAGATGATCCAAAAATCTGATTTCTCACATGTGCTCATAAGTCACTTAAGAAGGGGCGGGCCCCACAAGTGCCACTTCACTTAAATTCACTTTAACTCACTTAAACTCACTAATCACCAATTAATTCATGAACTATCCATTAAATCAAAAATTTAGCATTCACCAAAGTCCCTTAATTACGCTTGAACATATGAATCCAGAGTTTTTCGTTCTTTCAGTGAACTCATAGTTTTAATCCGATATGTGCACTGTTGGCACGTTTCCCTAAAAACCCTCATTTTCATCAAATTTCATCAATAATCACAATTCTTAGTCCTATGTACCTTTTCCAACTAATTTTCAAACCTAGAGCTCAAATTTCTCTCGACACATTTTTCGGTGCAACTATACCGCTTATTTTTACCCGATAAAAATACTATTCATCAAATTTCCAGAAACTTGTCTAACCACTCAATTTTTCATTCTGAATCCATTTCCAGGGTTAGTTTTCCCGTTTGAGATCTTCTACTAATATTTTACTATTTAGGGTTACGTGTTTGGCAATTTACCGTTTTATCTTTTTTACGTATTCTGACTCCGAATTCAAGATTTTCACTAATCCTACCCTTTAATTCATATTTTAAATATAATCATATGATTTAGAATTACGAGGTGTTATAGTGTGGAACACCCGCAAACCAATGGTCAGGCTGAGGCGGCTAACAAAGTTATTGTTGGTGGGTTACGAAAAAGATTAGAGCAAGCCGCAAAAGGAAAGTAGGTAGAAGAGTTGTTCTACGTGCTCTGGGGGTACATGACCACAACGCATATCTCCACAGGAGAAACCTCATTTAGATTGGCTTACGGATGTGAAGCTATGATCCTAGTAGAGCCAGGTGAACCATTCTGGAGAAGAGTTAAGGCATTATCACAAACAGAAGAAGAGAACAATAAGAAGGTGGCAGTTGAGTTGGATTTGATAGACGAGGTCCGGGTTACAGCCCATTGCAGGAATGTTGCAGCAAAACAACTAGTTGCGAACTGATTTAATTAGAAGGTGAAACCTCGATCGTTTATAACAGGTGATTTGGTCCTTCGAAGAGCAGACATCGGAGGACGTAATGTGGCAGAAGGAAAGTCAGCTCCAAGGTGGGAAGAACTATACAGGGTGAAAGAGAAGCTTCCAAAAGGATATTACATGCTAGAAACTCCAGAAGGGAAGAGCATAAAGAGAACCTGGAATGCAGACAAGATGAAAAAAATATTATAGTTGAAAGTAGAAGAGTTGCTATGAAAATTTTCTATTATTTTAATTTCAAACCTTGTTATAAGAAGCTACATTAATAAAACTTCAATTTTCAGAAGTCATTTACTTTTTATAAAGGAAACCAAGGTATTGGAACCCGCCTTGCAAGAAAGCAAGGACGTGGAATCTAGCCGAGGCATAAAACTGAGGTATTTGAACCCGTTTTGCAAAAAAATAAGACAACGGATTCTAGCTGAGGCATAAATCCAAGGTATTAGAACCCGCCTTGCAAAAGCAAGGCCGTGGATTCTAGCCAAGGTCATAAATCGAGGTATTGCAACCAGCCTAGCTAAATGCAAGGCAGTGGATTCTAGCCGAGATCTTGGAAAACGAGGGGACACCCTTAAGAATCCAATTATTGCTAAAAAAGCAATACGTCGAAGTTCTGATAAAGAAATCAGACTTGTAAAAAAAGGGGGTAAGTTTAAATGATCCAGATCAGGTCAATTTGCTACCTCAAAACAAATCAATTGGGTTAAATAAAACTGGATTGATAGTATAGCAGATTGATACAAAAAGTCTCAATCCAATTGCAGTTGAAGATTCAAAAATAAATCTTGGCAATATTCATTACACAACCAAAAAGGGGTTTCGAAGCCCCTTCAAAAGAAAGCAAACGAAATGCAAAGTAAAAAAACTAAACCAGCATTCCGTTCCTTCGACAAAAGAAATTATGACTGATCATCCAGCAACATCTCAGTCACTGCAGCTGCAAAGGCTTGACCAACGGCTTCGGCTTCCGGAGTGATGACTACATTTTCAGTCATATCTAGATCACGATTAATTATGGGAGGTATGTTGTAAAAACCTGCACCGTTAATTAACGAAAAGTAAGTAATTAATTATGTTAAATTAGGAAATGATTCCATAATTGATCATAATAATTATTAAGAGGCATTAATAATTATGATAAGTGATTAAGAATGCTGAAAGTCGCTTTTCGGAAGAAAAGTGCAGATACCGGTTCTGCTAGTCAGTATAAATGTGTACCAAAAAAGTATCCCGAGAAATTATAAAAAGTGCATGATAATTAATAGAATAATATGTAGGACTTCTAAAACGAGTTTCAAGTCAAAATAATGAGAATTGGTGCCAGAAACTGATACTGGCTATGAAAAGCGCATACCGGAAAGGTTCTCCGAAAAATATAATAAAAATATGATAATTCTTGTAAAATTGAGTAGGTTAAGAATCCTGAGTGTGGGATTAAAATGCTAAGCGTAGCAATTAAAGTTAATATTGTGTGTTTAATGCTTAAGTGGCCTATAAATACTCTTATTAAGGGCACACAACCCTAGAAAACAGACTTCTATGCGTGAGTTGTTGAGAGGCTGATCAGTTTGGCTTCTCCTTTGGGTTTTCTTCTCCATTTCTTGAGCAAGTTGGCTCCTTTGGCTTTAAGTCTTCTCTTTTCTTCATCCTTAGCACTATGGTTGGGTGTGATGGTCACTTGTGGGTGGGAGATGAGCTTATGTTCTAAGTTGTGTTGCTGTCTTAGTGAGCTTGAGGTGTTGTCTTGTTGAGTTGGGGGTTGTGGAGTCATCTTCTTGGTTTGTGAAGCTTTAAGGAGCTTCCTTTGTGAAGAAAGGGCCAAGCTTTGTGGCATTTTCGTTGGTCATGTGTAGTCAGTTTGTTGGAGCTGGTGGTGAGCTCCAAGAGCAGCCCTTGTCTCTGCTTTGAAGCCTTGAGTATGTACCTCAACTTGATCATGAGTTTTTATGCCTAAAAATGGAACCTTGATGCATGTAATGGTTAAAAGATGATAACCTAACTTGGGGTAATGTCAAACACACCTAGAAATGCATGTTTAGGCTTCTGCAATCGGTAAAAATGGAACCTTTGAAGGATATCTTCGCGAAATGCAGAAACTACATTCTGTCGCGAAATATCTGGATATTTGCCCGTGAAATATCCGGATATTGATATCCGGATATGTGAATCTGGATATCCGAAAATTGATATCCGGATATTGCGAGAGAGATATCCGAATATTGGATATCCAGATATGTCCCCGTGGAATATTTGGATATTCTGGGATTTTGTAGAACAGTAGCTGTGCTATGTGTACAGTAGGCTATTGGGGGTTTGTTGACCCTAGATTGATGAAGTTGAACTACTGTCATTAATGAACTAAGTCAGAATCATGTGATTAAGGGCTTCTGGCTTGTGTGAAGCCTTAAGACGTAAAACGTAACGGAAAGGCGTTGTCTTTAAGTTGTATGCTTGTGGTGCATGTTTAATAATATACTATTGGTCCATAACAGATTGTGATACTGCTGTGTTTGGACCTTGAGATTGTGGACTCTTGGCATTGGATAATGAGCTTGCAAGGTAAGCTTTCGTGTCCTCGGTTTAGCCATGTTGTGGTTCTACCATGTCCCATGAGGATATGGTTATATGCATGATGTGTTACATGCTTTGATGTTTTAGAAATGTTGTTGAGCTGTTATATGCTAGTGCCTTTATGATATGCATGTGGTGTTCCACCTATACGGTAAGCCTGAGTATGTGGTACATACAATACAATGAGGCTGTGGGTCAGGTGCAAGCGGTGTTCCTTGTACTACATGTAGGTATAGACGTATTCCTGCATTTCTCTGGCCAGTAGAATAGTTTAAACACACATGGCATGAATATCTGTTGCACTGCATAGTTTTGGAACTTATATTGATGATATTATATGCTGACATGTTGGATGCTGGATATGGTTGCTGCTTTTATGCTTTTAGCTTCATTTTATGATTTTGGATTATCTGATTGAGACTCTGTCGTTTATGCTGTTGATTGGTTAGCATGGGGATTGTCCATGCCACATAGACTTGTTATGTCTTGTTTTAATTAGAGTTGTATTAATGTATCCGGATATTGTTCGGATTACGTGATGTAATGTTGTGACTTAGATACTCACTTTATATTTATATATTGAGGTATTTCAGTAGGTGTCTTATTGCAATTTACATACAGGCGATATTTTATGAAATTGATTAAGTAATCAACTTGGCTAAGTATAATGACGTCATAAGTGATAAGAAAAAGATTTTCCGCATATTTAATTAAGCGCAACTTAATACGATAGTATAATAACATTACCGGGTATACACGGGGTGTTACATTTTATGGTATCAGAGCAACGGTTCAAGGGAAAAGCCTGTATGTATTGCAATGATTAAGATGTTTGGTTGTGTCTGTCTTGTGTGTTTGCTCTGTTGGTTGTTATTATGATGATGCATATGTGATCACATTGCGTGGGCCTGATCAACTCATAATTTGTGTAACTTGTGCAGAGTCATGGTAGGATCCAAGAGAACATGTGAGACTGCTGAGGATCAACTCGATCCAATCCTGACTGCATTGGCTGAGATGCAGGAGGCTACTAGATTGGCCAACGTCGAAATGATGGACGCTGCTAGAGAAGCGAACCAGAAGGCCACGGAGGATTCTCTTGAGGCAAATCGGTTGGCGAACATGACCTTGATGAGGGCTATGTTGGAGAAGATGAGAGCTGGTCCAGCTGTTGGTCAGTTTCCACTGCCACCACCTCCCCCGCCACCATCGCCGCCTCCATCTAGTGTTCAGGATGAGACCCTGAGTCACATTGGTAGTGCTACGCATGATGTTGGGGTGATGGAACCCTTTGTGGAGCCCGCTGAGGATAGAGATGCGATTGATCGCCGGCTGAATGCTTTCCGTAAGCATAAGCCACCTACTTTTGATGGGTCTTATGATCCCATTGATGCTGCAAGATGGCTTGAGGCGCTAGACAAGATCTTTCGGGTCATGCAGTGTTCAGTTCCGCAGAAGTTAATGTTCTCTACTTATATGCTGGAGGGCGATGCCCATGAGTGGTGGATAAACATTTCTCATGTCTACGAGATGCAGGGTCGTGTGATGACGTGGCCGTTCTTCGAGGAATGTTTTCTGGGTCAGTACTTCTCGTACGATGCACAGGAGAGGAAGCAAGGGGAGTTTGACAGGTTGGTTCAGGGCTCGTTGTCTGTTGACGAGTACCTGGCCAAGTTCAACGAGCTGGTGAAGTTTTCACACTTCAGGATGGCGAGGCCTACTCCTACGTTCTTGGCTGCTAAGTTCCGCAAGGGTCTTAGTGAGGATATTGCTAGTTACCTAGCTGGTTCTGCTTCGAGAGACTTTGGGACACTGGTTCAACAGTGTTGTGATATTGAAGATTTCTACAGCACGAGTAAGGCCAAGAGGGCCAAGGTAGCTGAGACGACGACGAAGGTAGCTGATAGTTCCACTTCTTGGAGAGACAGGAAGTTTGGGAACAAGGGCAAGGGAAAACAGACTTCTGCTCAGGGGAGTGCAGCGAGACCTCCTGCTCCCAGGTGTTCGGGATGCGGGAAAACACATTTTGGACCGTGTTCTACCGGTCAGTTGATTTGTTTTCAGTGTGGCATGAAGGGCCACTTCTCCAGAGATTTTCCGTTGGCGACAGCGAGAACGGCTGCAGCTCAGGCAGTGTCGCTACAGATGGTTCCCCTTCCACCTACTTCAGCACCGCAGTTCCACTGTCTACAGGACGTGTTTATACCCTGGATCGTCAACAGTCGGATCGAGCTCCGAACCTTGTTAGAGGTACTGTTACCATTGGTGCATCATCTGTTGATGTCTTGTTTGACTCTGGGGCTACGCATTCTTTTGTTGCTACCCTGATTGTTGTGGGGCTTGAGTTGCCCATGTCTGTGCTTTCTCCACCGTTGCGGGTGACCACCACCACCGGAGAAAAGTGTGATTCTACCACTGTACATCGAGATGTTGTGTTTCAGTGGGAGGGCCGTGAGTTCTCGGTAGATCTGATAGGATTGCCGATGGCCAACTTGGAGGTTATTCTGGGCATGGATTGGTTGTCCAGGAACTGTGCATTGATTGATTGTTGTGCCAAGCGTGTGGTGATTTCTCCGTGTGATTCCACAGCTAGTTCATCGCCGTACATTTCTTTCCTGCAGGCTAGGAGAGCCTTGAGAGCTGGGGCATTTGGATATGTCATGTTGGGATGTTTGGTGAGTGGGACACATGAGGATATCACTGGCATTCCTGTGGTGAGGAAATTCCTCGAGGTGTTTCCTGAAGAGATTCCTGAGTTTCCGCCACAGAGGGAGATAGAGTTCTCCATTGATCTATTGCATGGTGTGGGGCCTATTTCATTAGCGCCATACCGGATGTCGCCACCGGAGCTGGCAGAGCTGAAGAAGCATATTGAGGATCTTTCAGCAAAAGATTTCATTCGACCGAGTGTGTTCCTTGGGGAGCACCGGTCATCTTCGTGAATAAGAAGGACGGGACAATGCGATTGTGCACCGACTACAGGCAACTGAACAAGGTGACAATCAAGAACAAGTATCCCCTTCCTCGGATTGATGATCTATTGGATCAGCTTAGGGGGACTTGCGTGTATTCTAAGATTGATCTCTGGTCCGGATACCATCAGATTCGGGTGAAGCCCAAGGATGTCCCTAAGACCGCATTTCGTTCAAGATACGGTCACTTTGAGTATTTGGTGATTCCGTTTGGACTCACCAATGCACCTGTTGTGTTCATGGATTACATGAATCGGATTTTCCAGCCATACCTGGATCAGTTTGTGATCGTCTTCATTGACGATATTTTGATTTACTCCAAGACGAAGGAGGAGCATGTGGAGCATCTGAGAATTGTTCTGCAAGTGCTGAAGGAGAAGAAGTTGTATGCAAAGCCTTCCAAATATGAGTTTTGGCTCAAGTCTGTGAAGTTTCTTGGGCATGTTATTTCTGCTGAAGGAGTTACAGTGGATCCGAACAAGATCGAGGCCGTACTGGATTGGGAGAGGCCCAAGACAGTTACAGAAGTGAGGAGCTTTCTGGGTTTGACATGTTACTATCGGAGGTTCATCAAGGGTTTCTCCACGATGGTTCTCCTTTTGACTCGCCTTACCCGGAAGGAGACTCCATTTGTCTGGACTCACAAGTGTGAGGAATTCTTTCAGGAATTGAAGGAGAGACTAACTACTGCTCTTGTGTTGGTCCTTCCTGATCCTGCGCTCGAGATTGAGCTTTACACCGACGCCTCTGGGAAGGGGCTAGGGTGTGTGTTGATGCAGTTGGGTAAGGTGATTTCCTATGCTTCGAGGCAGCTGAAGCCTCATGAGGAGAACTACCCTACTCATGACTTGGAGTTGGCTGCTATTGTGTTTTCTTTCAAGATTTGGAGGCATTATCTTTTTGGTTTGAAGTTTGTGGTGTTAAGTGACCACAAGATTTTGAAGTATCTATTCGACCAGAAGGAGCTGAACATGAGGCAGAGAAGATGGATGGAGTTCATAAAGGATTACGATTTTGAGTTGAAGTACCATCCTAGCAAGGCCAATGTGGTAGCTGATGCTTTGAGCCGGAAACCTGGGAGCTCATCCAGCTTGTTACTTGGTAACTTTGACGTGGTTGAGAAGTTCCGAAACCTGGCAGTGACTGCTCCGCGTGAGGGTGTGCTTCTCGAGCTAGAAGCAGCAGACGTTGTGAATGAGCTGTTAGAAAAGATCAAAGAGGCACAAGTTCAGAGAGAGTGTTTGGATTATGTGAAGAACCAAGACGATGTGTCTTGGAATGATGATGGACTTCTTTTGTTTCAGCAGAGGATCGTGGTTCCTCGAGGTCCGTTGACCGAAGAGGTTATGGCAGAGGTCTATAAGGGCCAATTTTCTATCCACCCTGGTGCTACTAAGATGTATCAAGACCTGAAGAAGAACTTATGGTGGCCGGGCATGAAGAAAGATGTTGATGTCTTTGTGTCCAAGTGTTTGGTTTTCCAGAAGGTGAAGATTGAACATCAGAGACCGTCTGGTGAACTTCAACCTCTTGAAGTACCACAGTGGAAGTGGGAAGGTATTTCCATAGACTTTGTGGTGGGATTGCCGAAGACTCAGGCGGGTTGTGACTCTATCTTAGTCATTGTGGACAGAATAACGAAGTCTGCCCATTTTCTTCCAGTGAAGGTGAGCTTCACTACAGAGCAGTTGGCCAAGCTTTATGTTCGCGAGATTGTGAGGCTTCACGGGGTGCCCGAGAGTATCATCAGTGATAGGGACTCGAAGTTCACATCTCGGTTCTGGGAGGCGCTTCAGGAGGCTTTTGGTACGCAGTTGAGATTGAGTACCGCCTATCACCCTCAGACTGATGGACAGACTGAGAGGACCATCCAGACCTTGGAGGACATGTTGCGAGCTTGCATGTTGGAGCAGGGCTCGACATGGGATAGGTACCTTCCGTTGGTTGAGTTTTCTTACAACAATAGCTTTCATGCTAGCTTGGGCATGGCGCCCTACGAAGCACTGTATGGTAGGAGGTGTCAGACTCCTACTTGTTGGTCTGAGGTTGGGGACAAGGAGATTTTTTGCTTGGACTTTGTCCAAGATACCACCCAGCAGATCGAGTTGATCCGTGAAAAGTTGAAGCCGGTGCAGAATCGCCAGAAGAGCTACTATGATGTCAAGCATCGTCCACTGGAGTTCCGTGAGGGTGAGCACGTGTTTGTGAGACTTTCACCTGTCACCGGTGTTGGTCGGGCACTCGGAGTGAGGAAGCTGAGCCCGCGATATATTGGGTCATACCAGATCATTGGTAGAGTAGGACCAGTTGCCTACCGGCTTGCCTTGCCTCCGAACTTGACCAACATCCACGACGTGTTTCACGTGTCTCAGCTTCGGAAGTACATAGCAGATCCGTCGCACGGGGTGAAACCTGTTGATGTGGAGGTTCGGGAGAACCTAAAGACTCCCGTCGGACCACTCAAGATTCTCGATCGTGGCGAGAAGCACCTGAGGAGCAAGATCATTCCGATGGTCAAAGTGCAATGGACCGGAAGAACTCCTGAGGAGTGTACTTGGGAGCGTGAGGACGAGCTTCTCCGGCAGTACCCTGAGTTTTGAGACAGGTATATTTTCTGATTTTGAGGACAAAATCCTAAAAATGTGGGGTGAATGTAAGAACCCGCACCGTTAATTAAGGAAAAGTAAGTAATTAATTATGTTAAATTAGGAAATGATTCCATAATGGACCATAATAATTATTAAGAGGCTTTAATAATTATGATAAGTGATTAAGAATGCTGAAAGTCGTTTTTCGGAAGAAAAGTGCAGATACCGGTTCTGCTAGTCGGTATAAATGCGTACCAAAAAAGTATCCATCAAAATTATAATAAGTGCACGATAATTACTAGAATAATATGTAGGACTTGTAAAACGAGTTTCAAGTCAAAATAATGAGAACTGGTGCCAGAAACTGATACTGGCTATGAAAAGCGCGTACCAAAAAGGTGCTCCGAAAAATATAATAAAAATATGATAATTCTTGTAAAATTGAGTAGGTTAAGAATCCTGAGTGTGGGATTAAAATGCTAAGCGTAACAATTAAAGTTAATACTGTCTGTTTAATATTTAAGTGGCCTATAAATACTCTTATTAAGGGCACACAACCCTAGAAAACAGACTTCTATGCGTGAGTTGTTGAGAGGCTGATCAGTTTGGCTGCTCCTTTGGGTTTTCTTCTCCATTTCTTGAGCAAGTTGGCTCCTTTGGCTTTAAGTCTTCTGTTTTCTTCATCCTTAGCACTATGGTTGGGTGTGATGGTCACTTGTGGGTGGGAGAGGAGCTTATGTTCTGAGTTGTGTTGCTGTCTTAGTGAGCTTGAGGTGCTGTCTTGTTGAGTTGTGGAGTCATCTTCTTGGTTTGTGAAGCTTCAAGGAGCTTCCTTTGTGAAGAAAGGGCCAAGCTTTGTGGCATTTTCGTTGGTCTTGTGTAGTCAGTTTGTTGGAGCTGGTGGTGATCTCCAAGAGCAGCCCTTGTTTCTGCTTTGAAGCCTTGAGTATGTACCTCAACTTGATCATGAGTTTTTATGCCTAAACATGGAACCTTGATGCATGTAATGGTTAAAAGATGATAACCTAACTTAGGGTAATGTCAAACACATATAGAAATGCATGTTTAGGCTTCTGCAATCGGTAAAAATGGAACCTTTGAAGGATATCTTCGCGAAATGCAGAAACTGCATTATGTCGCGAAATATCCAGATATTTGCCCGTGAAATATCCGGATATTGATATCCGAATATGGATATCCGGATATGGGGATATGGATATCCAGATATGGGGATCTGGATATCCGAATATTGATATCCGGATATTTTCAGAGAGATATCCGGATATTGGATATCCATATATGTCCCCGTGGAATATTCGGATATTCTGGGATTTCGTAGAACAGTAGCTGTGTTGTGTGTACAGTAGGCTATTGGGGTTTGTGGACCCTAGATTGATGAAGTTGAACTTCTGTCATTAATGAACTAAGTCAGAATCATGTGATTAAGGGCATATGGCTTGTGTGAAGCCTTAAGGCGCAAAACGTAACAGAAAGGCGTTGTCTTTAAGTTGTATGCGTGTGGTGCATGTTTAATAATATACTATTGGTCCATAATAGATTGTGATACTGTTGCGTTTGGACCTTGAGATTGTGGACTCTTGGCATTGGATAATGAGCTTGCAAGGTAAGCTTTCGTGTCCTCGGTTTAGCCATGTTGTGGTTCCACCATGTCCCATGGGGATATGGTTATATGCATGTTGTGTTACATGCTTTGATGTTTTGGAAATGTTGTTGAGCTGTTATATGCTAGTGCCTTTATGATATGCATGTGGTGTTCCACCTATACGGTAAGCCTGAGTATGTGGTACATATAATACGGTGAGGCTGTGGGTGAGGTGCAAGCGGTGTTCCTTGTACTACATGTAGGTATAGACGTAATCTTGCATTTCTCTGGCCAGTAGAATAGTTTAAACACACATGGCATGAATATCTGTTGCACAACATAGTTTTGGAACTTATATTGATGATATTATATGCTGAAATGTTGGATGCTGGATATGCTTGCTGCTTTTATGCTTTTAGCTTCATTTTATGATTTTGGATTATCTTGTTGAGACTTTGTCGTTTATACTGTTGATTTGGTGAGCATGGGGATTGTCCATGCCACGTAGACTTGTTATGTCTTGTTGTAATTAGAGTTGTATTAATGTATCAGGATATTGTCCGGATTGCGTGATGTAATGCCGTGACTTAGATACTCACTTTATGTTTATATATTGAGGTATTTCAGTAGATGTCTTATTGCAATTTACATACAGGCGATAGTTTATGAAATTGATTAAGTAATCAACTTGGCTAAGTATAATGACGTCATAAGTGATAAGAAAAAGATTTTCCGCATATTTAATTAAGCGCAGCTTAATACGATAGTATGATAACATTACCAGGTATACACGGGGTGTTACATATGTTAGCCCCACCTCGGATGTAGCCAAAACAATCAAGTAGATCAGTCTTCAATGCCACGTCAGGATTAAAATATTTCATCTGATTGATTGCATTAGTGAATGCGCTATCAACCGCCTTCTCCAACGCAGATTGACTAAGATCATAATCAGTTTGCAAATTCTGGAGATCAGATTTCAACTTTTCATTCTCCAAGGCCAGGGCATTAGTACTTGACTCATTCTCCACCAACAAAGAAGATTTATCTTTGAAATGATTAAAAATGATATCTTTGTCGGCTTCAAGGTTGAAAGAGTCTGCTATAAACTTTAGTTCAGCCTTAGAGTATTCCAAAGATGATTTTAACTCGATTGCAACAACAATTAAGCTCTGATTCTCCTTGTTCGCCTTGTCACGGTCAGCACGAAGCACATCAAGTTCAGCAATGATTCTCTAATAAAAGAGAGTAAGGTTTCAGCAAGGAAGCCAGCCGCCTTGAAGGCATATAATTCTGCTTTTTGCAGCTCTTCCATCTCGACTCCGGAAATCACCCCAGAACCAAAAAATGCGGGCGGAGGGCGAGTTACACCTCGAAGCTCAGGAGCCACTCCATTTTTCCATAATGCGCCTCTCCTCAAGCCGGCTGGAATAGCAAGGGGAATCATAATACCTCGGTCTATAGATACTACAGCACGCGTAGTACCTCCGGAACCTTCAGTCTGAAGGTTTGGGTTGAAACCCGACTCTAACCAACTGTCAGTATCTTCTGTAAGATCCATCAATGACACTGTCCAGTTAATAACCAGAATAGAAGAAGTGGTGGCGGTAAAGGGACCAAAAGTCTTCTGTCTTTTAGCAGCTAGGCTAGGCCAGGCTGAAGACTTCCCTCGCAAAGCCAATATATAATCTGGTTCGTCCTCCATACCAGGATCTGCAGTGAGAATAAGTATAGTTAAACTAAGAAATATGAGATAAACAATACAACAGAAGAAAAAAAGGATTACGCAAACTAGTTCGGTCTGAGCCGGCTTGTGATCTGGCTACAAGGGAAGCCTGGCTTAGATGGCCTTGGGAATTTACATGGTCTAATAAAGCTTTGCGGTGACTTTATCTTCCCTCGACAGCCTCAGTTTAAAGTCCGACGATTTAAGAAGGTGGTGTTCTTAGGACCAATAAAGGGGAAAATTTCCCTCCCCATCCTCTCTAATAAACCATGGCCTTTCTCCGCCCTCAGCAACTATCATAAAATATGAACCCTTAAAGTCCTTGAAGGAATCACTATAAACAGAAAATAGTTTCCTAGAAGGATTGTTGGTGCGACCACGGATGCTGGTCCACCCTTTAAATCTAAGAGCTGCAATGCCGGTTCGAGGGGTGTATTCATTAAAGAAATAAAGGAAAAGAGGAACGACGCAAGATAATGACAAGGATGAGCATAGCTGCTCAAAGGCAACTATGTATGCCCACCCGTTAGGATGAATATGAGATGGAGCAAGATGAAGATGATTCATGAGTTGTATTTGGAATTCTAGAATGGAAATCGAATACAGATTTTGGTAATCATATCTCGGTAGAAGAAAAAAGAATGTGGCTCTTCATGATTCCGTCCTGAACAAACAGGTTTATCTTCTGCTAGAGGAAAAACATTGAATTTAACCGGGTTGCCTATAGGAAGCCTAGATACATCTTCAGTGGTCATACTTGACCTGAAGCTCAAAACTTCTCCTATTACCTAAGGAAATTGTTTTCGAAGGTCACTACTAGGAGGGGCGGAGCCTTGCTCAGCAGGGGTTATATTAGCTTCTGGTCCTTGACTAGTTGAGGTTATCCTGACACCTAATTCTGCAGAAGGTGACTCCATAAATACCTAGAACAACAACAGGGGAGGATTAAAATAGGAAAAACACATACTTGAACTAAATAAATTACTATGGGAAGAGCTTGAGGAGTCATCTGAAATATCCAAGGAAAGCGGGGTTGATGGATTTGGTTGATGAGTGCAACTACCTAGAACTAGGTCGGCCGTAAAATCATTCCCCTTCTCAACAAATTGAGCACTGAGGTATACATAATTATAGCATGGATCCGAGTTTTGATTAACTGGGTTGCAAACCACGGCCTGTTGGGGAACTTTAGTTTAACGGAGATCATAGGTCGAATTGTGTACTACAAGTGATGGGGTGGAAGTTTGACCTATACTACGACTGCTAGGCCAGGATAAAGCCCTCGAGTTGTGGCTGATGCTCTGACCACGTCCTTGAATTGAAGGATAAGATGACGACATCCCTCTACCTCCACCTCCTCGATATCCCCCTAATAATGCGGCTTGTTTTTCTTCATCGGTCCGAGGTCGTCCAAAGATCCAATACCTTGGACCCGGGGAAAGACTCTGGATAAACCTCTCTTCTTCATCATCTATCTCATCACTGCGGCCAAAGCCACGAGGGAAAGTGGATTTTCCCCGACCGCTGAAATTCCCCTCACTCATATTAGGAAATGGTTTCAGAAGGAAAAAATAAAAATTGGTAGCCAGGAAAACCCTTATTAAGCAGTATAATGCATATCAGAGTATGGCAAGCAGTAGACGCAAGAAGAAGAGGACACAATGCAACAGTACCAGAAACATGCATATTTAAACAGTGCAGAGTAAGAAAAATGCTAAAAAAGCGTATTAAGAAGAAGAGCAAAATGGAAGGGAAAACACACCCAGGGTCGTCATATGCAGTAGATATAGATGAAAGATTATAAAATATACCTGAAATGAAGCAAGTAAGCCTTAGGTGGGATTGCAGAAAATAGAACAAGAAAGCTTCTGAGGTTGCGAGAGAAAAAGGAGAAGCAAAGAGCTCAAAAAGAACGATGCAAAGTGGAGTAAGTAAATACGAAGGAAGTGAAGTAAATTAAGCGTAAAAATAAAGAAAAGAAAACAAAATTAAACGAACAAAGCCCGCGAAACGAAAGGGCAAGGGCATTAAGGTAAGTTCATCAGCAGCCAAGACAGTTGAAGGACGTTCTGACAGTTGCGAATTAATGCGAGGCGACGTGGAAGAGGTAGTGGCACACGTTGCACCTATGAGGAGAAGTCACGTAGAAAGCAGTTATCATTGCTTGGGAGAAGAAACGCTTCATGGAGCACGGGGGGTTGAGCAAAAAGTTTCTTATGCCGACATGGAGTTGCGAATCACTTTGGATGTGTGTGCGAAATTAAGAAGGGGGCCAAGCAAAGGACCTCGATTATGAGTTGTTTTGCCAGACAAATGGAAGAACTCGAATGAACAGCAGAGTTCAAGTCAAAAAAGCTTGAACATTATTTTGGGGAAGAGTAAACCCTGGCTTACATTCGAATTCGAGGTGTAAAACCCATATTGAAGTCCAGAGAGCAATATTTAAAGAAAGATGCCTTGGATAACCAATCCTTATATGGGGTTGGAAAATTCAGATTCATACATCCCGGCAGCCTGAACTGTCAACCTCTGGGCTGGGGGGGCAACTGTTATGGACCTAGGTAAGGCCTAATAAAGGACGGACTGCTAAGTAGCATGCGAATCACAAAGCAAGCTGAAAGGAAGGAGGCCCAAATGATTTAAACCCTAAGGTAAACTCTATAAATTGGAGCTAAAGATCACAGGTATGACTAATCTCTCACTAACATATTTTACGCAATCACAGTGCACACACACCACCCTCATTTCTGGCTAAGGCCCCGTAATTGTGTACCGTGATTTGCTACCCCCAAGATATCTAGTTTGTAGGTATCTAGAGAGAGCACCAGATCCAATATTGACTACTAGCCCTTGGCTAGACATCTCTATCATACAGACAGAACTAGTTAGTAATTATAAGCTCCATCTCAAACTTTGATTTAGACTCAACATGCTTGTGTCTTCCCCTAGGGGTGCACCTTTTTTTTTGGAAACTGATCATAATTACCTTTTTGAGGTGAATCAGAACCCCCGGTATCCCCAGGAGTTCGACTCTTTGAGCCGCCTATGAGACTAATCCAGAGTTCGGGTGCGAGTCCAGGAATTACGGTACTTATGCCCCTCCCCAGATGGTGTTGGTGGGATTCGAACCGAGGTCCTCTCCCACCACTCAGTCCCAATACTACCAACTGAGCCACCACACTTGGGTTCTACGGGTGCACCTTTAACACAACGGATTTACGTTAAATACAGATATTTTAATTAAAAGAAAACGATCATGAATGTTATTTCACTTTCAAGGGTCGCCAGCTAGTAGCTATAGAGGTTAAAGTAGTAATAATAATAATGCTACCCTGTGCTTTTCACACACTTTCACCAAATTAGCATTTATTCATGGTTACACTCCAACCCTACTTTTCCTTAATTTGACAGCATAGCTTTCCTGTTTTGGAAAACCTCTTCACTCCTCCCCCATTTCCTATTTTTTTGGTTTGTCCTCGAACCTATAATCAATGTACAAGAGTTACCACTAGAACCCCTTTGGCTTATTAATTATTAGCTTTGGGAAGTGAAGATCAAGCATGATGGGTCGTGGGAAGATTGAGGTCAAGTTCATTGAGAACCCCACAAACAGGCAAGTCACCTACTCCAAACGGCGTAATGGTATCTTCAAGAAAGCTCATGAACTCAGTGTTCTTTGCGATGCTAAGGTCTCCCTCATCATGTTCTCCAAAAACAACAAGATGCACGAGTACATCAGCCCTGGCCTTACGTGTGTCTCTTTCTCTTGTGGGTTTGATACTCTCATGCTTCTCTTTTGTGTCTTAATTTTTAACTTCTGCTGTGACTTGTGAACCAGGACTAAGAAAGTTATTGATCAGTATCAGAAGACTTTGGGGGATACCGATCTGTGGCGTGCCCAGTATGAGGTTAATTAACCAACATTAATTCTTAGTTCATTTTTACTTAAAAAATTTGTATGTGTTTTTCTCTTTTCTTCCTGATTGTGTGTTGGATATTTTCCTTTGCAGAAAATGTTTGAAAACATTGAGAAATTGACAGATATCAATAATAAACTCAGAAGACAGATCAGGTAAATATAACTTTGAGTAACAGGATGCAACTAATTAATGTTTTTTATTTTATTTTTTGAATTAATTTATCTGTCCATCAATTACCTGGCTAATCCTATTATAGTTGGGTAGGAATATAAGGTGGCAAAGTTCTCCCTATAAAATTTGTAACACAATTGTATATTTAGATTGAGACTCTAGACCACTAATTAATTTAACAAATAGGGTGAAGGTTTAATCACTGTTTAGTGGTTTTGGTTTTATATTTAAGAGATAGTGTTGTATAAGTAATTAAAATGAGGTTTATAACTTCTTAGACATTCTCACTCTTTGAGCTAAATTTTGAGATGGTGATATGAAGATCCATAACAATTGGTGGTTTCATTAAGAGTTGAGTCCACTAAAAGATCTACCTATAGGCTTGATTAAAGTGTCATACCTCCCAAATAGGTATTGTATTGAATACCTGATAGGTGAGTGAAGGCACCAAAATGAAAAAGGGTTATACTCCTACTTTTTTAGCTAAATTTTAAGATGATGACCTCAAGGTCCGTAATAGATATATACACGTACACACACTCTTTTACCTGTGTGATATGGGTGAAGTCATCGTTTAAACAGGCATAGGATAGGTGAAGGTTTGGATATGGATGATCTGAGCTTCCAACAGCTACGCACTCTTGAAGATGATATGGTTTCTTCCGTTGAGAAAATACGCGAACGAAAGGTACAAACTTACAATTCTGGATTTGAAAAATTGATATACTTGTCTCACATCAGTTAAAGTAGATCCAAAAGGATTTGATTATTGATGATTCTTCTTCCTTCAATTTTGTAATCCATGTCTTTATTAAGTGTTTAAATGACCCAAAAATGTTCAATTTACCAAATATTCTCTTCTCCTCTCTCTCTCTCTTTTTTTTTTTTTTTTTTTTTTAATTTCTTCTATCTTTGTGGCACTAATTTCTTTCTTCTTCTTTTTTCCTTTTACTCTTCTTTCTTTTCCTTTTACCCTTCTTTCTTTCAAAGAAAAAACAAAACAGGGGATGAAGCGAGGAATTCTTATGTTTTTTAACCAATTTCTGAGATTACTAATTTAGCATCTTTATATAGTTGAGGAATGATTAATATCGTTTAAGCTATGCTTATATTTTTCATGTAATTTTTTTATTTTCACAGTTCCATGTGATTAAAACTCGGACTGATACATGTAGGAAAAAGGTCAGTAATACTTGTAATGAATCACTTAAGCCTAATAGCATTTTTATTAAGTGTTGCCTTTTAATAATGGCTTTAATAGCTTGCTATTGCTGCATATCAAAAAATTTGTAACAACACTTATTTTCACTAGGATACAGAATCGAGTCCCGGAATTTTTTTTTTTGTTCCAAAATTCGACTCCGTATCCTAGTGTAGGACTTTTTTCATATGCACCAACGACAGAAACAAGGAACCCTTTAATAATATTTAACAACTCATTTCCCATTTTTTCTGATTCTTATGATCCGATATCAAACCATTCTTTTTCAATTTCCTTTTGAGAATTAATGTAAACACAGGTTAGAAGCTTGGAGCAGATGAACGGAAACCTCATGCTTGAACTTGTAAGAAATATTCCTAATTCATATTACAAAGATACGAAAAGAGAGGTTGAATTGATTTCATGTCATTTTTTGTTGTATGGAATTTTAAGAAGGAAAACTGTGTGATCCATCCACAATTTATTTTCCACGATGGAGAAGAGGAATCAACAGTCACACTGGCCAATGGTGCCTCCAACCTTCATGCATTCTGTGATCAGTACCACACTCATCTGAATCGACACCAACATGCAGAAGAGTTTAAATCTAACGATTTGCGTCTTGCTTGAGTGGCTAATTCTTGTTTTCTGTGCTTTTTGTTCTTCCCTATTCAACCCAAAGTTTGTTCTAGCCTCTTGCGTACAGTGTTGGGCAAGAGTGTGGTCCAAAAACAAACAAGTGATTCAGACAGTGATGTATTCTATATTATTTGTTTGTTATAAGTCTATATTGGCCAAGTACGTTATATCAAATGCTTTGTAAACTTTTTATATTTACTTACGGTTATATTTATCTCATTTTGCATAAGATAACTAAATTTTCTACACACAAAAGATAGGTGAGTCCCACTTTTTTTTCTCTCTTTCCTCTTACCTATAAATCTCACTTGTAATCTTGTTTCTACAACATAAGATAGCTATTTTCTTACGACAGAAGAAAACTATTTCCCATTTACTTAATACCAAAATTGTTTTTGAGAGATTGAATTGTTTTCGTTCAAGCCCCAAAGAGATCATGAAAGTTTTGTATAAGATGTATAGAAGTATAAAATATTTATTTGCTTCCCTTACTTGACAACATGAAGTTTAGGTAAGTTTTTATGAGCAAGTTGGGTTTTGCAAAGAAAAGAATTTAATTCGTAACTGTGAGAATAAATAATAAGGGATGTTGAATTGAAGTTATCTTTTCTTTTTATTTCTTTTATTATTTGCATAATATTTTGTGGGAATAATAGGTGACGAGTTTTTAAAAATTATATGTTTTTTTTTTTTTACACTTTTTATGCTTGAAGAACTGTATCGTTCGTGGCTTTCTGACATCTAAATGGATATTACAAAAATTATGGCTAAGCCTATATAATAACAATAAACTAATATCACTCAATTTTCTTGTGAAGAAAGAAAAATCAACACAAAAAGAGTTGACAGTATGCTAATTATTTGATTGTTTTTTAAATCTCAAAGTTATTATATTTTATCCCTTCATGAAGAAATTTATTTGTTAATAATTTATATGCGGTTTTTGTAAAATCATTAGTTGGCACAAGCAGAAAACAAATTATGTGACATGTTGTCATATTGAGAGTGCTAAAAAGTGTCAACGAATAAAATTAAGTGTAAGTTGCAAATACCAAAATTGTCGACAGAGAGTAATACAGTTGTTGCACCAATTTTGAAAGAAAGTGTGCAAGCTTTTCATAATTGAAAACAAATTTGAAGAAATTTTGTAATAGTGTAGATGTTATCATCAAAAGGAAACAGTGTTGAACCTTAGACAGTATTAATGCTATCTTTGAAGCCATAAACTAGTCAACCTAGAGGTATAGAGGTGCTAGCAAGAAGCAGCATGTTAAAAAGGAGCGTACAAACAACACTAGGTTATTATAAGGAATTTATTTTTCTCATTTTACTTGTGCAAAGTTCGATTTCTTGCACAGACAAATTCGGCTATAGATTCCATTGTTTTTAAAAAAAAAAAAAAAGATTGCACATTCATCGATGTGTGTATAACAGAAGATAGTTATCCACGATAACAGAAGAGTGATAAACCTTATTTTAAAGGTCTTTCTCTTGTTGCAGGAGATGCATTTCTCCTATTGCAAAAGAATAAATGCATCTCCTACAAGAAATTATGGTGGGGTCCATTGAAACAAAAAAAATCTTAAAAAAATAATTTTTGTGAGTCCACAAAAGGGGAAATGTTTCTTAGGATAAACGATTTTCTAGGGATGTAAATGTATCAATCACCCTACCAGAGGCTTATAACTCGGCCTACATCATGTCATGCTCGACTTATAACATATAGTTAAATAAAATGACTTCCCACCATAATTAAAAAAAAAACACTATCAACTCCAGTACAGCTTGGTACCTAGAACGATCACATAATAAAAAATACATGTAATAAGAATTTTATCAGTAAATTTAATAATCTCAACAAGCTGTAATGAATACAAAAAAAGTACAGCCTTTTATACGTTGATCCCTCAACGTGTATAAGAATTTGAGACCACACAAAATTATTACTTGGACAGTACCTCCGTACATCACATAAGCATGTTAACATTAGTAAGCACTAATAATTCAAATATACATCATTTACCTTTAACTTTTTTAGCATCATTCTTACCTCAATATACCTTGTTTCACGCTGTGAAATCTTTCCCGAGTTGGACGCCCTGCCATGAGGATCTTATCTAATACACTCATACAATGAGAGGTCAGGTCATTCCTTAGCCAACAAACAATTATCTCAATATTGAATCTGTTAATGATAAGTAACTTACATTTCAATGAACGATTCTGTTTTTATAAACTCTTATAAGTTAGGTTCATACATCTAAATTCTGATTCTGTTTTAGTGTTTTAAATTAAAGGGTTTTATAATTCTCATTCAACATGAGAATTCAAATTTTCCTACACACCCTTTGATTTCTGTGCTGACATGGGTCTTACATATAATTTTTTTTAACACATGGGTCCCACATGTTTTTTATCTCTACAACATGAGAATTGAATTATCATTCAACATGAGAAAATCAAACCCCTAAATTAAAATGGAATACTGGTATCTTCTAGGCTTAATAGACACTTACAAATCAATTGTATACATACATAAACAAGAAGAAAAATCCCAAAATAGCTTAACCCTAGGTTTACAGACAAGAACACATGTACACCCCCCACACGAAAATAAGACTTCGCCACATGATCCCTTCACCAATGATCTTATTCCCTTCCTTTATAAATTCTAAATGCATCTAGTTGTGCACGCAATATTTACCCACTTTCAAACAAAATCTCCAATATGCATTTACATTCACATGTACAATCCTTCTCGCTCCAAATTCAAATCTCAAATTCAGCAAATGAGAATCAACTAACACTAGGTTTTTTAAGTTGCTCAAATTTACCTAATGTTATCTCAAATTGATTTTTTTTTTTCTGTGGCTAATTTATAAAGAATAAAGGTTAAGACCAACTATAGTAAAAAAAAAACAATACTAAATTAAAAAACGTAATATCATATAATTGTATTGTAAAATGATACTTGCCACCCCGTACTTTAGACTAAGAATCTTACGGCAAAAATGAACAGTTCATAGATTTAACAAAAGTTGGTATCAGAGCACACGATTCAGGGAGCTTTGGATGGTCTTAACCAGGAAAAATGGAAAGTAGTATTGAAGCCTGGGATGAGAGGACGAGAAGATATATGGAGAATCACAAGGAGATAATGTGACTCCTTGACGAAATTTCCCGGAACATTGAATGCAAAAGGCGTTGGCCAAGCCATGAGAGAGAACTAGAGAGTGGAAATCTTGTTGTCACATTAAGTTTGATGGAGACGTTCAAAGCATGAAAGATAATGAGCAGAAGTTACCAACAGTAGTGGAAGAGCAGAAAAAAAGCGAGAAAGAACCCATGGTGGGACAAAATGTTTGTGGTAGTCGTGTTTGGAGCTTCAAAAGATCACAGTGATAAGGAAGGTAAGGAACCAGTGCACTCTATGTAAAGAATTTAAAGGTTCAATAATTTTGATGATAACAAACAAGCATGGAAAGAAAGCTTCAAAATGCAACAATCAAAAAGAAGTTTAAAGAAGATCAAGACTCAAGCTTAGAGAGAAGACTCTAAGTCCAAGCAACCTCAAAGTAATATATCTTAGGACTTAAAATTATTTGAAAGGGAAATTGATTTCTTGCGTGAACAAAGCTCAACGTAATTTTTAAATACATGCATTAAATCATCGTTTGACATTTAAATTTATTCCTAGCATGAAAATCTATTTTTAAATGTTTATCAAATGATTAAAAGTATTTGAAACTGATTTAGAACATGAGAAAACCATTTTGGGACGAAATCCAACCTTTTAACAAGTTGGTAATCAATTACCCCAGCAATGGCAATCGATTACCTTGCAACCAATGATGAAATCAACAGGTTCAATGAGAGATGCGCGAGTGCGATGGAGCCCCAGTTGTTGGAGGCGCTGCCAGCCACGGTGGAGCTCAAGATGGATGCATATCTTGTCAAGGGTTACATAGAAGGTCAGGACTGGTTGCAGAACTTGAAGCACGACCAGTAACACCCCGTAGTACTCCGGTTGTTAACATACATGATATTTAGCATACACAGCGGAAGACTTTATTTGAAAAAGAAATAAAGCGTCTTATAGAAATACGAGTAGACTTTTTCCAAAATATTTTGCTGAAATCATTTATAAAAACGTTCATGTGAGATATTGCGAAAGCGTAAATCGAAAATATACATCTACTAATTAATCCCATTAGCCAGTATTAGTAGGTGTTGACCATCAGGATATGACATCAAGTGTCATTCCTGACGGAGTCTCACGGACAGCATAACGGCGGTATTTCGAAAAACTGGAACATGGTCCTACACATACAGTTAACCTGATTGATACAATAATTTAAACAGATAGCTTGCAAGTCCCACACAGACTGCAATCCCCTCAATGGGTCAATACAAACAATAAGGCTTCATGCCCAAATTAACTGAATGGATACATCAAGTATATATTAATCCTAAAACGTAACATCAGTAAATCATCCACGGCTCTAAGGATACAATCATGAGCCTAAATAAATCCATAACATAATCTCAATACAATAATTAAGCATGTTAACAAATCTACATGCCGTCATAAGTCTAAACATAATATAAAATATTAGCTGCATCATCAACTACTCCAATGCGGGGGCCTTGCCCCTAGAAGCATCACCACTACTTTGGGTACCTAAAATGATGTCCCCAAACGAGGTGAGATAACAACATCTCAGTAAGCTCAAGGTTCATAAAGGATCCTCTAATCCCCTGAGCCCACTTCATGCATGACAAGTCTATAAAGCATATAATACAAACATACAACATAAACATAACATCATCATATAATCCTTGTGTAACCCCAGGGTCAAAGCCATAGACGGTTACACATGTGTGACTTCCAGGGTCAAGCCATAGACACTCAACACTACCTCAGTATGAAATAGCTCCCAGAGTCAAGTCATAGGCAGCCTACATACCATGATCACTGGCCAGGATCCTCATAACATATATCATCAGTGCATCATCATAACATCAAGAATCATATAACATCTATATGAATGTGAATGAATGCACATATACATCATACCACGTACTTTCATAAAATACAACCATAATAGTCACCATCATGGTGGGGCCACAAGAGAGAAGAGGAACCAAAACTAGGAGCTTACCTCAGGGAGCTTAACACAAGCCCACACTCCAATGTAATACGTATGCTCCAACAAAATCCTCAAGTGCACGGTTCTCTAGGCACACATAGAGTAGGAACCATTCACATCATTAATTACATATTAATTAATCAAGTCATATCCATGACTTAATCATTTAATGATTCCACTTTTCATACTCATATGCCAATAATATGCCCATTACAAGTCTAGACCAATTATTACATAATTACGTATTTTAGTGCATTATTACAAGACATCTAAACTCTTCAATTACTTACATAGCTTAAAATCACATGCAAGGCTCATTTAGGTAACTTAGATTATTTTCAACTCATCCAAGCCATATTTATGATTTATTATAAGTTACTAAGGGTTCCCATAAGCCCACTTAGCTTAAATATCACTTTTACGATTTTTCCAAAATTGTACATGCTTCTCTTTTCTAGTCACTGAGCACAACTCACATGTTATAAAATTATCATCTTCTAGTATGTTAATCTAGACTCAATTACCTTTTCAAAAAGGTATCACATGCCTCATTTGGAGTTTTCTAGCTTTGGTTATCACCATTTGAAGTTGGATAAGCAAAACTGTTTGCCAACTCAGAACAGAGTCCTAAACATCCTTTACCATTTTTACGATTTTGGAAAATCTTCTAAACAAATTGCTCTCAAATTTTTATGCAGACAAATAGACACCTTTAGCTTTATTCGACATATTATAGCCTAATTTGAGTAAGAACAGAGGGAGAAACAATTCATGGAAGTTGCAGCCATGTACAGCCCCTGCACATGGCCTCCCAGGGCAGTCCTCACTCAAACAAACATATAGAACGGTATACATCTTCAATTGGTACCAAATTTTGACACCACATAGCTAACATCTCAAGCTTCAAATTTATATAAGGAACAACCCTATATGACCTCTGTGGAGGAAGATATGCTCTCTCCAATTTCGCCTAAAAACTGGTTATTTAGCCCTAAATGTGTTTACTTAACAAACCTTAATTACTTTTGATTATAAATCCTAATTCACTTTAATTCTTGAATTTTTCAATTATTAAGTCACTTTATAAAATCCCCTAAGTCACATTATGTCATGATATTTAAAGTTCACTAATTGCTTGATTAGTGCACCTAAACCCTACTTAAGTCTAATTTTAGAGTTTAATCATTAATTAGTGTATTATGCATAATCCACTTCCCTTAACCACTAAATTAATGTCCTAATTAGGTCTTAATATTAATTTTTACATAATGACCCTATCTTAAGCATACATGGCCAAATTATTAGTGTGTTAATTAGGGTTTTTAAGCTTATTTCTTAATCCTTTCTTTAGCTAATTACTCTCTACCCTTAATTAATCCACTAATTCATCATTTTCTTATTTTTAACACAACTAAACCCTCATATACTTAGGGGGGCAGATTTGCTTAGTTAGGTTAATTAGGATTTTAAGTCATCCTTAATCAATATTAGTGAGTTTTACTTAGAGATTACCCACCTAGTTAATCTTTCTTATCATTTTTCCACACTTAACAACTTTATAACATTTTTTTTTGTCATCAAACCCTAACATTACATGTCATGGCTGAATTCATCATGGTCCTTATAGGGTTCATGTTCATCGTTTTACATGAACACCAAACAAAGGTCCAAATGTGGCACCTTTACTCATCAAATCCATCATTTCATGGTTCAAAACTCACACACTCTTAAAGATATTCATCAAACCATTACTTTAAAAAAATTTAAACAATATTCCCCTCAAGAACATGTTAAAACCGAGGCACCCACAAGACTAAAGAAAGGCTTTTTAGTTCATATTTTCCAAATGGAAGCTTACATCTTCAAGCTTCCTCCTTTAGCTCAAAGCCCCACCTTTTAACACCAAGAATGCTCCTTTAAAAAGAACACACCTTCAAGAACATGCTCAAGAGCTAGAGCTCATGAACACAAGAGAGAAAGATGAGATTTTTCAAGAAAAGTTTAAGAAAACTTACACTAGAAATCAAAGGAACCAAGCAAGCAAGTGTTGTTCTTCAAGGGAACTCAAGAACACAACTCCATGACTCTTGAAACTCCAAAAATTGTGGCTGTGTTTGAGGATGAGGAACACAAAAATCTGGTTTCACACCATAAAAATTGTATGGTAGTGAAGAGGATAGTGAGGTGAGTAAGTTTAGTGAAGGTGGTTTAGTGTTTTGGAGGTGTTTAGGTGATGGAATCTTAGAGAGAAGTGAGAGAGTTTTCAAAATTTGAAACTTAGAGAGAGGAATGAGGTGAGGAGGCGCTGGTTTCTGGTCAGCTAAGGGGAAGGGTGGTGCCCTAATGTGGGGTGCCATGTCCCTTAAGAGACAATCGTCCTTTAGTGAGACCCGGTATAATTTTTATCTGAACCGTCGTCAAATTTTTACCCGGAAACCTCCAAGACTCTAAGTTTAAGTACTTAACATTAATTTTGTCTAATTATCATGTTCATAACTTAAAAATTTAATCAGTAGATCACAGATCCACTAACAATTGTTTAATTGCACTGTAGTCTTTACCGGTGTTCTTAATTGTACCCGGATTTCATAATCTTCTTAACTTTAACATTTTTTTTGTCTAATTATGACTTGTTAGGCATATATTGGGGCTTTTTGACCCTTTTGCCCATCATTAATTAATTAATAACCAATTTTCCCCTCTCCCAGAACTATTCACCATCCAACCCCCTTTAGTCGATTAAGATGAAGTTTTAATCGACTAAATTGTCAAAATACAGAAAGAGTGAAGCACAAAATTTAATCAACTAAAAAACCATCTTGATCGATTAAATATTGGAACATTTAATCGACCAAAAATGTTATTTGGTCGATTAAATGTCACGAGATTAGTTTTTTAAAAAAACCCCTCATTTCGCAGAGGGGGTTATTTTCAAACCCTAGTCGATTACAATAGCTCCAACCCCCAAAATATCACCTCATCCAAAACCGACCCAAACCCCTCCCCTTGGCCTGTCGATTGCACCATCAAATCGCTTCACCTTGTGAAACTGAGTGGGTAGGTAACGTTTTGGCACTTGCATTGTGTTTTATGTTTTGGTTAATATTTTTTCTCCTTTACATGATATTGTTTCTGTTTTATGGTAGAACAGTGTTTTATTTTTTTTGTCTCGAGTTATTGATATTGTTTCATCAAGATAAATATTAGGGATTCAAAAATTTTTGCCCTTTTCATGATTTTGATTTTTGAGTTATTGATATTGTTTATTGATATTGTTTCCACTTGCATTGTAGGTACGCTTGTTAAAATGGTTGGCCGTAGATCAAGATCAAGCAATGCCGAAGGTGAGAGACGCACGAAGCAACGACAAGACCGGCCGTCTTCGTCTAGGCCACAAGACGAAGAGCCTGCTACTGTCAACCTCATATTTGGATACTTGTTTGAGGATGACCCCTCAGTTCACGCTGCATTTGTATGTGACCATGTGAACCGACCCTTATATCCTCCGAAATCATTGGATACAACATTTTTTATGGCGGAGGGATTTCACATTGTAGCACTGTTGGAGGCAGCACATCTTAGGGTTTTGGATGAGATGTTGTGTCCGTATTCAGAGCTGATGGCTATGTAGCACCGATACTAACACGGGACACGTGACATGATACGATATGACACTCTGACACGTTAATTCTAAAAAATGTCAGATTTCGACACGTTAGGACACATTTTGATATTAAATAATATTATTAATTTATATAGTGTACATTATATTTAATATTCAATAATTTAACAAAGAAATGAAACTAAACTTATAGTATTCATTAATTTTGCAAAGAAACATAATATATCACGAATATTTATATTAAACTCAACGCAATGCAACTTTTGAACCTTCTTTTGAATTTTTATAACGCGTGTTGAAGTGTCGGGGAGTGTCGGACACGACAAGTCAAAGTTTTTGAAGTGTCGGTGCTTCATAGGCTGATGGTGCGGGCCTTCTACCATAACCTCAGCTACGTACAGGGTGAGTTGAGGTCGAGGGTCTGCGGTGTGGACATCATCATGACGGCTCCGGTATAGTTGGAGATACTGGGCTATGACTTTGATGTTGAGCAGATTGTGGAGTATGACGCAGATAACAGTGTAACACTTCCTGGATATGCCCGAGGTGATGCTGTGGAGGAGGCCAGGAGGCCTGATATCGGACGTGGGTGGAACATTCACTACACGGTGGGGTTTCTTAGTGTAGAGGCCCGTATATTACACTATGTCATCACCCACATACTGTTTTCGCGAGCTTTCAATCATTCGAGGGTGCTGGAACATGACATTCCTATCATGTGGGCTATCCGACATAGTGCTATGGTGAACTGGAGGCACTATATCTGTTGGATGATGTTTAAGGCCAAACATAAGGGTGCACTTCAATTCGCCTGTCTGGTACAGAGGATATTGGTTCACTTTGGTGTTTCTATTGACAATGAGCAGTTGAAGAAGACCACAGGCTATAATTGCAAGTTCGAAAAGTGTCTACTGGAGCAGTGCAAGATCTCAAAGAATAGGGCGGGTGTGTGGCATTTCTCAGGTACGGTTTAGGTTGAGGTTCCTGATGTTTCCCCGGATGCACACATGGTTGAGCCCGAGGTAGGGGATGATGATGATGATGATGATGAGACTGACTTGCAGGATATAGCTGAGCCTGAGGGTGGGTTTTCATTGTGTGATGTCATGAAGGGCATAAGCGCCACACTGAAAAAGATAGAAAAAATGGCGCTGAAACATAAAAAATGGAGGAAGAGTCACATCCAGAAAGGGAATTAAAGGTTTAGACACATACAGGGAAGGTTCAAAGGTGTGGAAGATAGGCTTGCTCGTCTAGAGCTTGCACGAGGACAGGAGGTTGAGGAGGATGCAGGGGAGGGGGCTCGTGTGTCAGATGAGGATGATGAGGAGACGGCGTCCGAGGAAGATGAGGATTAGATTTAGGGTTTATGTTTTTAGTTCATGTTTAGGGTGGATTTATTGTTATGTAATTTCCTTTATATCCTATTTGATGTAGGGTCTAGGGTTTGTATTAGGTTTAGTTCCTGAACTATTTGATGTAATGAAGTTGTTGTTTCGTTATCGAAATTATTTATCATTATTTATGCCCTTTTCAATGTGTAACAAATGCCATGAATGATACTTTTCCACTAACTTGATCAATTTGGTTCAAACCTGTGCACAACAGGTCAAAATTGCCCATAGCAACTCAGAACAATCACTAATATGTGTGTAAATTGAATTGACCAAGTTTTGGGGAACCTAAACCAACATATGCAATCAATATATTTACATTTAGGGAATAGAACGTCCATGTTGCTTTTTTGTATCACAAATTGTGTTCCCCAAGTCACACTAACGTATTCCATGAGTGTAGAATCGCAACCAAGTCCAAAAAATCCGAGGAAAACAGAATGGGGTGCCAAAACCAATGATTTAATCGATCAACTTGTACTGGTTTAATCGACTATATTTTTTAATCGATTAAAACAGTACAGGTTGATCGATTAAATCATTGGTTTTGGCACCCCATTCTGTTTTCCTCAAAAAATTTGGACTTGGTTGCGATTCTACACTCATGGAATACGTTAGTGTGACTTGGGGAACACAATTTGAGATAAAAAAAAGCAACATGGACGTTCTATTCCCTAAATGTAGATATATTGATTACATACGTTGGTTTAGGTTCCCCAAAACATGGTTAATTCATTTTTCAAACGTATTAGTGATTGTTCTGAGTTGCTATGGACAATTGTGACTTGTTGTGCTATGGTTTGATCCAAATTGATCAAGTTAGTGGAAAAGTACCATTCATGGCATTTGTTAAACATTCCATGTCATCGGTTAAAAATTTGGATTGAAAACAACATAAAGCAACATCAAGCAACATAAAGTAACATAAAGTTTACAATACACAGCAACATAATAGAAATACATGAAATAAACCATAAACACATGAACCGCCTCCCATGGTGCCTCCTAACATCAAGCTCATAACTGAATGCACAACATTGGTTCAACTCTGTCTAATCCTCATATGACATGTACGTTTATTGTGACCAATTTGTTTGCAGGTGCTACATCTACTCTGACTGCTTGTGGGTTGAGACTCAACCCAATCCATCTCATTTTGTATCCTTGAAGACTTCGGTCTTCCTTGTGCACGTATCAAGGATGCATTTGGAATAATAGTTGGGCCATCTATTTGTGGTATCAACAACTCATTACCCATTGGATACCAATGTGCAGCATAGACCTTGTCAATTTGTGAAATTGAAAACACAGGATCGACATAGTTATAATGGTTCAATTTTTCTACCTTGCACACCGCTAACACGTGACTGCAAGGAAATCTTCTAGCTGTGAACCGTCCACATTGACATTTGCGATTGAGCAAGTCCACCCTCATTATGTCGCCGACACCATATTTAGATTGGTTGTAGGAATCCTCAACTTTAAACAACTGCAAGTCTCTATCAAAAACACGCACACGGAGACTCACCGTTAACTGATCATTCTTTTGTATGTAATCCTCAACCTTTTTTGCAATTCTCCAGCCTTTTGCAATTGCTTTTTGGATCTTTTCACGTCTCTTGACAAAATACTCAACAAGTCTACTTTGAGTCATCTTGACCAATGTCGTTACAGGCAAATTACGTGCACCCCTTAGGACCTTATTGACACACTCAGATAGGTTAGTCATCATATGACCAAACCTGCGACCCTCCTCATCATAAGACCTGCACCATTTTTCTTTGGGAATATGACCTATCCATGAAGCTACTTGTGGGTTACTGTCGACGAATTCCTGAAATCTGATATCAAAATAAATCTTCGAACTCAGGTACCCTGAAAATTGAATGAGTTATATATAAATTTGCTTTAGATACAACATGTACACATTCAGGAAATTGTATACCTAGTTTCATCAGGGTTTTCTTCAGTTCCACATCCCTAAACTTAGTGTTAAAGTTGCTTTCGATGTGACGAAGACAAAACACGTGATACGCAAATGGAGGCTGCCAACTGACATGATCCTTCACAGCCCTGATGATGCTGAGGTGACGATCGGATATTAGACAAAT
Organism: Gastrolobium bilobum; assembly: GCF_033153095.1. Classification (NCBI taxonomy): domain Eukaryota; kingdom Viridiplantae; phylum Streptophyta; class Magnoliopsida; order Fabales; family Fabaceae; genus Gastrolobium; species Gastrolobium bilobum. Next base: position 59,475 of record NW_026899003.1, read on the forward strand.
ACCATGCCTATGTGTCACATGAAAACGTATTAGGCTAAGAAATCACGACCAATCTTCCAATCTCTCACCTGGCATAACAATGGCAAATGCAACAGGCAGAATGTATCCATCTTCATCCTGTGACGTAGCAATCAAAAGGGTACCTTTGTATTTACCGTAAAAATGTGTGCCATCAATTTGGATTATGGGTTTACAATATTTGAAAGCCTCAACGCACTGGTGAAAGGTCCAAAATACCCTGCGAAAGACAGCCTTATCGGTGTAGACTGGTCTGTATCAATCTTGAACACAGAACCCACATTAACCTGTGTCATGTATGTCAGACAACCAGGCAAGAATGCATATAATTTATCCCAGTCACCAAATAACTTCATAATGGCCTTCATTTTAGCCTTCCAAGCCTTCCTATAAGTTATGTTGTATCCATACAAACGCTGAACCCTTTCTTGAATAAGAACTGGTTTTAGAGATGGATCTTCTTTTAACATACCTATAAAGGAAAAAAATAATTCAAAGTCAATATTGTCAATAAATTTTTTTCATTAAATAACATAAACATAACTTATGTAACCAAACATCGCGTAATACATACTCATAATGGCTGCACAGATAACATCAGAATCCAGCTGTCTATGGTCCCGGGTAAGACCTTCGTATAGGCAGGTGTGTTCTTTACCCCACTTACTAACCACCCAAGTATTTCCATTCTTCGGCAACAATGCACGCACGTACTAGGGACAACCATCATTATGGTGTCGACACTTCATCACAAATCTATGCTCATCACTTTTTGCCACTACAGTAGTACAGTGAGCCTTCATACAATATAATTTGACTGCATGTTACATTTCAGATTTACTACGAAACTCCTGGTACAAATATAATGGATCCCCTAATTGCCAACCACCGTGGAAGTCATCGTCGCCATATAAATCGTTGGGGATATCTGAGCTTAAACCTACTAAGGTTTCCTTGCAACTTGCTGACAAATCTTTAAGGAAACCTAGTGGTATAATTGAAGATGTTCTTGTGAAAGTGGACAAGTTCATCTTTCCGGCAGATTTTGTAGTGTTAGACATGGAAGGGGGAACTGAGATGCCTCTTTTGCTGGGTAGACCTTTCTTAGCCACTGCTCGGACCATGATTGATGTTGAAAATGGAAAGCTTGAGTTAAGGATGAATGATGAGACAATTACCATCAACTTCTTTGACTCTATGAAACAATCTTCTGACAAAGGAGATTGTTTTAAACTTGATGTTTTAGAGCAAGTGGGGAAAGAAGAAAAATCTTCTAGTCAAGAGATTGATGAAGAACTTGAGGCGCATGAGAGTGTTCCTATTAAGGAAGGAAAGAATGTAGCATTTGAAGTTCTTGAAGGAAAGAATGATTCTGACAAAGAAGATGGTGCCCCAAAAATAGAGTTGAAGGAGCTTCCTGAAACTTGGCAATATACCTTCTTGGGTAATAAGGAGGCGGTGATTGAAGTATTGAAAGAACATGGGACTGCCATAGGGTGGTTTATTTCTGATTTGAAAGATAAAGATCCCTCTTCCCGTACCCACAAAATTCTTAATAAGGATGGTGACAAAAATGTAAGGAAACCTCAAGGGAGGCATCATCCTACAATGAAGAAGGTAATGAGAAAGGAAGTGGTGAAACTCTTTGATAATGGTTGGAGGAAGTGTGTGGATCATCGGAAGTTGAAGGCCGCTAAAAGGAGAATCTGTGAGAAAAGACACCGAGACTCTATCTCTCAGAGGAAACAATACTTCAAAGAGTTCTTCACATGGATTCACGGTTGGAATCAAATCTGGGAATGGTGGTCTCATGCACTGATGCATCTAGAACCACCAGATCCTCCATTTGCCGAGTCATCCCGTACTGCTGAGGGGGATGACATGGAGGATTGATTAAATCTCCTTGCTGACGGAGATTTAGTGTATATTAGTTTATTTTTCTTTTTAGTACTTTGCTGTTTTAAGTTTGTATATTTCCCAAACAGTCTGATGCTTTATTGTGTGCATTATAGTTTATCCTATATGCCACAGTTTGTTCCGTGGTGCAGGTTTATCATCCATCTTTTGGTTTGACTATTGTTGGAGACAACAATTCTTTAAATCTGGGAATGATGGGCTGTTGGAAAGCACCTTGGAACTGCACTTCTTTTATCATAGGAGATATTCTAAACTCTTTTATTGTCTTTATTTTATTTTAGTTAGGATTTTGTGTGCTCTTTATTTTTATCTAAAAAAAAAATTATTAATATGTTTTTCAAGCAATTCTCAGGTTTAAATGTGCTTATCTAGTTAATGTTCTTGACTGAATTTTTGGAAGTATGTTGTATGACATTCTGGCATGACATTGCATAGATATAATTGGATTACATGATTGCTCGTTTGTCTGAACTGATGTTGTGAAATTCTGATAATGTCTGAGGTCAATTTTCTTGAAGTCTATATTGATACCATAGTTGTGAGGTTTGAGCTTAAACACTGAATTTTCTTTTTGAGAGACCTCACTGTTGTAACACTCTAGAACTTGATCTGTTTCTCTGTTATGCATGCATTTGTTGATATGATAAAGGCATTTTGTTCTTGTTAACTATTGGCCAAAATAACCCACCTGTATGAATTTTTCCATTGCTAGCCCCTTGAGCCTGAACTTTTTTTGTTGATGAATGACTTGTGGCCTGATTGATGGCTTAGTCTATATCCATGTGACTTACCTTGATTGAGATTGAATTACTGATGTGTTGAAAATAAAACAAAGAAATTGAGGTAAGCTCCACAGAGGTCAAGTAATTAGGGGATGTAAATTTCATTTGTACCCTTATAAAAAAATTTGAAAAAGAAAAAGGGTGAATGTGCATAAAAGGTGGCTGAAAGGAATTAATTCCCGAAATTCGGTGGGAATGTTAGTGGAGCAAAACCATTAAGTTGAATGTGTTAAAGAGAACTAATATCATTTTTCAATCTCATTGTTGTTTGAGCTACTATCCATATATTCCTACCCTTTAACCCGGCCAAGTTACAACCTGTGAAGTCCTTTTGATCAATTGATGCATGTGTTTGATTCTTCATTTTAAAGAATTTTTGAGAATATGATCAAGCCTATGGTAGTGTTATAGCTGTGATTGATTGAGTGCTCATGATACCCTTAAAACTGACTGATGAGTGGACATTATTTATCTGTGTGAGGGGTAATCAATGTAGACTTGTATCTTTAAGAAGCTGATGACACTGTTGGAAATTTATGATATTGGGTCAGGCATGCATGGCATATTGTGTCTGAGAGTGTCTATGGATTGTTATGTTGGATTAATTGAATATTTCCTGGATTGAGTCTTGTACATTGCTGGGACAACAACGTTTAAATCTGGGAATGGTTTGATGTGCCTCTGGCAAGTGTGGTTTTTCAAGTTGAAATTGATGAGAATTGAGTCATAAAAGAGCAATTTAAATAGATATTTGCTAATTATATTGATTCTTTCTATGTCAATGATAATTTTCACCTATTGATTGTGTTTATACAGGTAAAATAAGTGAAAATTACAAAATTATAAAAAGCCTGTTGACGCGACTCTACACGGGTGTAGCACAGTACATATTCCAGCAAAATGGCGCAGAATGGCGCCACACTGGCGCATACCCGAGCCAATTTATGAACTGCACAACGGAGCTTTGCAAGTGGCGCCAAATGGCGCCAGTTTCTTGAGAATGACAGTTTTTTGGCAGTGGCATGGCGCCTAGTGGCGCCAAAATGGTGCCAACTAGCGCCAGTTTCCGAGGAATTTGGTCTGACTTTTACAATTTGGCAGAAGTGTGGCGCCAAGTGGCGCCACACAGGCGCCAACTGGTGCTGGTTTGCGGGAAAAATTACACCGTGTTGTCCGCATGCATTTTTGGAAGAAGGAAAAGAGGCGTATAAATAGGATGCCTTTTACAGAATTAGGGATCGAATCCTATTCCGAGGACCAGAGACGACGACGGTGCTCAGAAAGGGTTATATTTCATCTTCTTCTTCTTTTAATTTACCAGGTTTATGAATATTGAATATTTAGCCATGATAATGGTTGGCTAGTTCTTTTTATTATACTTAGGGTCACAAACCCTATGTGAACCCTTGTTACGACGGATTGGTTTATGATTATTTGTTTATATAATTGTCGTTATCTCTACCCTGTGCGTATTTTATATTTTCTTTATTAGAACTGATCAATCTAATAGTTGATGATAATCTGAGGGTTAGAACCCTAGATAGGAATATTGGGGTTTTGATCTTGGAAGGGGGTAGGATAACAATTGGTATGCATGCTAGGAATAGATGTATATTTAATTGCAGATGCTAAAATCATTGAGTTCATTGCTTAATGCCATGAGAAACATTGCAAGGAATTGGGGTTTCAATTGGGATTAAAGGGTTAACCTTGCAAGGAATTGAGGGTTAACTATTAATACTTTTAGATAATAATTTATCTGAGTAATTATATAAATGAGTATTGTAAATCAATCCAAAGTAAGAAGTGGGGATCATAAGGTGAGTGCGCTCTAACTACAATGCTTTCTCATTTTACAAAATCAATCTCTGTTCTTTTTCTCATAAACAAAATTCCAAACTTTTCCATTGTTTTTTGAATTGAAAATTATATTTTAAACTTTTGTCTTTATTTTACTATCAATTCACAATTTTCCAAAAACAACCGAGTTTTCCAACTTAAGGGGACTGGTTATTGTAGTACTTGGTTTACAATCGCTGTGGAGACGATACTCTACTTACTCATATTACTTGTGCGATTGGTACACTTGCCGGTGAGCATCAAAGGATAAATGACATAATGAATGTGTTGAGCTGTGAAATAGTCAAGTGAATATTGGGATGATAATTAATTAGGTATATGATTGGAGAATTGGTAATTATGAAAATATAAATAGCGTGCTGCCCAATTTTCACCTCCTATATGATAGAATTGGACCCCTTAACCTTCTTGAAAGTTATAGATATTTCTTTTAGCTTTCTAATGAGACCAAGATTGTGTAAATTAGATTAGTATAACTCAAGTTATGGGTAAAATGAAAAAGTAGGTCAAACTGCCCTGTTTTGGTGCTTACCTCCAGAACTGTGGCGTTGTTGGCGCCAAGTTGGCGCTATCAGCGCCACCAATCAGTGGGAGGCCGTGGCCCTGACGCTATGGGCCCCAATCTGGCATTGTGGGCGCCATCCTCACTGTCTTCTGGAGCAATGTGGCGCTGTTAGCGCGGGAATGGCGCTATCAGCGCGGGGGCCCTGTGGAATCATCACCCATTTTCTTAGAAAATTCATAACTTGAGCTACGGTGCTCCAAATTGAGCGCGATTTGAGCCCACGAGTAGCTAACGAAGAAATATATAACATATTATTGAATGAGAAGCATTTGAGAGGTATAAAATTGTTAGAGTAAATAAAAAGGCGAAGGCATTCAGTGTTAAACATGGATAGAAATGAGTCTTGAGCTTTGCTAGTTTATGGGAACCACTTAGCCACCTTTAAATGTAAACTGTATGGTATTAAGCTAATGCATTCATAATTCTACTATAAGTTTTGAGTTGTGATCACAGTTAGTATATTGTCTGATACGATTATTTAAAAGTGCAAACGTTATTACAAAAAAAAAAAGTTTTTCCGTAATTTCAAATAACTGTTGTGATTGTGACTGAGATTAATATCATAATTGGCAATAACACACCGGTCCGGTAACGGGTTGTTACAAGCACAGTCTTTGGAATCCCTCTTTTTCGGGTGTTGATTCGATTCATTCATGTACCCCCCGTCGCTGGAAGCCTGCCAGGAGCCGCTCCTTGTCCATGCCCTTTCTCACCAGCGATCACTCTCTGCCCTCGTTACCGCCCGGGATGTTACACCAAACATCATTTAATTATACAAAATAGTCTACAAAGCTGAATTTTTCCAGCATGAATAGTCTGCACTATAAAATACATCAAAAATCCATTTTAAATCCAATTGCCCTTAAATTTTTATACGGTATACTACACATATGTACCTTTAATTTTCAATATACTTCACTAAATTTGGAGTTTTAAAATACCATATATAAATTTTTGAAAGCAGGGCCAGATTTGAGGTCTATAGGGTTTCACGAATTTTTTTAAACTTTCAATGATTCAAACTTAATCCAATCAACTCCATACTAATCAAATACCATGAATACATATCAAAATACAACATATACACATTGTTGGACAGGTAGCTTCAATACTCAAGAGGGGGGGTGAATTGAGTTTTACAAAATCTTTTCGCAAAGTCTCTCCTTTTATATTTTAAAGACTATTTCTTCAATAAAGTGATTTAATAAGGAAAAATCTAAGTGTAAGAGCAAGTGTAGTGATCAACGAAGTAAGCAAGCGAATATATAAAGACAATCTAAAAAGCAATTTTAATACTTAAATAAAGAGATTAAGGTTAGAGAAATTGCAAACTAGATGTATCCTGGTTCGGTCACCACCACCGTGACCTACGTCCAGACTGAAGCCGCTCGATCAATTCTTTTCACGAACTATCAAGCTTGAGGGTGCTTGACAAATCACTACAACCTTTCAAGACTTCGGGCTCTTGATGCCTTACACTTTTTCACTCCAAATTTTCTTTGGAATTTGGCGACCTTTCAAGTGTATAGGGTTCACTCCCCTAACTATTCAAGAAATCAAATGAAGGTGTTTAAGCAATAGCTAAGTACTCTCAAAGTACAAATAATACAAGTTGAAGAACTATGGGTGTTGACACTCTCTCAAGAATAAAGCTCAAAGATGATTTATGATCAAGATGATTGAAAGTAAGTAAATGATGTGAAATAAAGCAAGAACTATGATCAAGAAGTGTGTCCCATCAAGGGGAACAGTGGTCAGTATTTATAGAAGCCTCCCATGACCCTTTGCACACTCATTTTCGCAAAACTAGCCGTTTATAGCCGTTATTTTCGTCCTCTGATGCAGTAGGAATCGATTTTCTATGAGTGGGAATCGAATCCCAACCTTTCAGATGAGTGGGAATCGATTACTTATCACAAGGATTCGATTCCCAACCTTTCAAAAGGATTGGAAATACGTTTAAAATATTCTAAAACCTTTTCAAACATGTTTATATGAAAGCGTAATGTTATAAATCCTTTGTGTAATCAAATGGTAATTTAATGCATGTATTTTAGCAAAAATATGTTTGAGCTTATTCATGCAAGAAGTCAGTTATCCTCACAATTAATTCTAAGTCCTAAAGTATATTACTTGATAATTCTTGGACTTAGATTCTTCTCTTGAAGCTTGAATCTTGAAGGACTTCATGATCGTTGGATGTTTGTTTCTTTTTTATTGTTGTAACTTGAAGCTTTCCTTTCATGTTTGTTTGTTATCATCAAAATCTTGAACCTTTATATTCTTTACGTAGAGTGCATTGGTTCCACAATCTCTCCCTTTTTTGATGAAGACAAACTCAAATTGAGAAAAGGATTAGTATAGCATGTATTTAGAACAAATGTAGTATTGAAACTCCCCCTTAATATATGATTGATATATACGGTGAAAAAAATTAGATTTCACGTAATCTCCCTTTTATATTTGAATTTCATTCTCCCCCTCTTTACCTTAATATATGCCTATGGTTTTCTCAATTTACACGTATTTTTCTCCCCCTTTGGCAACATCAAAAAACATGAGTGTATATGTAGAAAACGTAAAATAATCCATGCAAGAGACTAGAAGGAAAGCATAATAATTCATGAAAGTGCATAATAGTCCACAATCTAAACAACCAGAGTGCATAAAGTCAGAGTTCTAGAGATGCAAAATATCCGACGTAGCATAGCACAAAGATAAGCATAATATAAGTCCAAAAGCATAAAAGGTAAAGATCAGGGACTAAAAGTCATCAGAGCTAGTGGAGGTAAAGATGGAAGAGGAGGAATGTCAAGGCGGTCCTCAATGCGCTTGAGGCGGTACTCCATATTTGTCTGACGAGCCTGAAGAGTAGATATGCCAGCCCCTAATGAATCAAATCCAGACTGTATGGTGGTCCTCAATGATATAAGGGAAGTCAAGAGAGAAGCCATGGAATGGTTTGCAGAAGAAAAGGCATCAGCTGGGGCAGTATCCTGTGAAGGATCGTCTGCTGGAATGTCCTGATGAGGTGCAGCTGCTGTAGAAGGATCTGTCTGAAGACCCCATACACCACCAACTTTCTTTATCTGCATTTGAGCAAGCTGGTGCTCTCCAAAGGAGTGCAAATTTTCTTTCATTATCTCACCCTCGTCGTCAATCTGCTGAAATCGCAAAATGCGATAAATAAGAGTGGCATACGGAAGAGGACCGGAAGATTAGGCTTTCATCATCATGGAGCAGAAGTAAAGTGGCCAGTTGAAGTCTATGCCAGATCGAATGACCCACATAAGAAAAAGATCATATTCATACACCACAGAGTAGTTGGATGCCCTTGGATACAGAATGTGAGTGACAACGTAGTGAAGAATCTGGTTGTCCATAGTGAGGTAATTAACACTGAATTTGGATTTCGTGATATGGACACCAGGTTCCACAATTGTTTGAATAAAGGCAGACCTATCAAACTCAGGGTACACGTTAGGGTCGGTACGGCCGGCATAGGGACAACCAATCAGACTAGGCCACTCTGCGGGCGGGACAATGATGGATTTCCCTTTAATCTCAGCTTTTAGAGTGTTGTTCTTAAAGGACACAGTAGTATAGAATGCTCTAGTCATATTCTTCACATACTTCTCTTTTAAAATGGACATTTGGAGCAGATGGTTACTACTCAAGAGGTCACAGATTTCAAAACCTTCAGCATCCAAGAACTCGATATCGAGATACTTCGGCTCGATGATTTTCTCCTTCGCATACTTCTTCTGGAAAGTGGCAAGCTGTTTGGATGTGGAAAAGTATCTTCCATGGAGAGTGGTTCTTTTGCATTTTGGGTTGGAAGATTCAGCCATTAGAATAACCTGCAAAATAAGGATAAAATCATATGACTATGATTATAATGAAATCAAAATAGAGATGATACGAAGATGTATGATGATGGCATAAGGCAGCATGCATATTAGAGGAGTATAAATAGCCAAGTAGACCTTTTAAGTTCCAATGAGCATTGTGTAGAATATGAATGGATGCAGCATAAGCGTATGACTAGCATAAACAGGATGTGGGCAATGCAGAATGTGTATTTTAGACAACATGGGCAGCAATAGGTATTATAAATATAGCACATGACATCATAATGCAATGCATGAGTTGAGGAAGCAAATGAGATTAGGCAATAATCATTAAAATGCATGAATAGGGTGATGCATATGAAAAGAACAAAAAATCATATTCGAATTTGCATATTGGAGTGGGTTTATGGTCCTAATCATGAAGTATGCGTGAAGATACTGATTTGCATTAAGAGATGATGCAGATTTCTCATTTGATCAAGACAGATGCATGAAATATCCAAGGCAAATGCATGCAGCAGTATAATGCTAAACCTCATAGATGATAAGGGTGAAGTTTGCAGAAAAATATTGGTCAGATAAGAACCAATCAGAGAACGAATACAGATGCCATTCGAACAATAAAAAAAATCCAAAATTTAGAGTACAAGAGAGAAACAGAACATGCAGCAGAGGATACATGTATGACTAATGTAATTAGTATTTAGATAGAATATGAGTTATATGTGCAGTACAAACCAAGGAAAAGAACCAGATAGATGCATGTTATTGGTCTCCAGATGCATATACATATGACTCGGTCCATACCTCTGAAAAGGCAGCAAAATGGTACAACAGAAAGCATATAAATCCCTATATAGCATAATTAAATCCCTATATGAAAATAGCAAGCATCTTTCCAGCAAGCAGCATGCTTTTACATATAAGCAATCAAAGTAGCATATGGAAGACAAGAAAAAAAAATTCAGAATGCATTCACAGAAGCACAGAACACATAGTAGGAAAAAAAAGGGTTTGCGAAAATCACACATGACATATACAGATATATATGACAGCACTATATAGATATATGAGTTGATAGTTCAAACTGAAAAGAGGGGCAGCTGATATACCAGAGCACAAGATTATAACCCTAACCAAATTGCAGAATATTGGGTATGAACAGGGCCACACGTACGGATGGTATGAACAAATTGGTGAAGCCATGGATGCAGAAATAAATTAATATAGAGGAAAAAAGGATATGCTGTACAGAAGATAGATGCACCCCACACAAAAAGAATGTCAATTTATTGAACAAGCAAAAAAATAAAATAAAAAATGAACCCTAATCAGCAAAAAAAAATAGAACACAGAGCAGCATATATCCTACCAAATGATGGAGAGACAGAGATGGGGATACAGCTTTCCACACCAGCAGCCAATAGTGAGGAAATTGGGACAAATGGAACCACATACACACGGATGAGTGGGAAATGGGGCACGATGGTGGAGGGGAAAGATGCTTCTGGGAGCAATGTCGAGCCCTAGGGTGAGGGGATGAGAGATAAGTGATTTGTAGATTTTAAACGTTGGGCTTCTGGTTTTTTTAAACGTGACAGAACATAGGGAATCAATTCCATTAAATCAGGAATCGATTCCTTAAATGAGGAATCGATTTCCATTTGAGGAAATGAGCATGAATGGATTCCTTTGTAACAAGGAATCGATTTCCACGAGGCAAGAATCGATTCCTTCCTCTGGCAGAGAGCATTAATGACCATGGAATGGAACTGTTAAGGTGGCTGTGATATATATAACCTAAATTTGATCAGATAAGTCATGTAATTGAAGTAATTTAAGCACATTAAGCATGTATAAATGACTTTTATGATGATTAGATGAATGTATAAGGGTTGAATCATACTTCCAGGATGATTAGTGCAACTATACATAGGGAAATATAATTGAAAAAAATATGTATTAAATATGTGCTCTCACAAGTATGATGGATCAAGTATACCAATTTCTCTTCTCAATTTATAAAATACTTCCCTTGGGAGCGGCTTGGTGAAGATGTCAGTTATTTGCTTCGAAGATTCCACAAATTCCAAGATGCATTCACCACTTTGCACATAATCCCTTATGAAATGATGCCTAATATCAATATGTTTAGTTCTTGAGTGCATTATGGGATTCTTTGTGAGGTTTATGGCACTAGTGTTATCACACCTTATGGGCATGTGATCAAGTTCAACCCCAAAGTCCTTGAGTTGTTGTTTCATCCAGATGATTTGAGCACAACAACTG
>NW_026899004.1:0-69645 GCF_033153095.1 Gastrolobium bilobum
ATCCACTGAGCAACCACTTAAGTTGGAAGTGAAGGATCTACCTGACCATCTGAAGTATGCATATCTGGAGGAAAATGAGCAGTTACCTGTGATAGTGGCCAAGACCCTTCTACCTGAGTGGGAGGAAAAGCTTCTGACATTGCCGATACAGGCCGACATCATTTATCCCATTTCAGATAGCTGGTGGGTCAACCCGTTTCAAGTGGTTCCCAAGAAGTCTGGAGTGACTGTAATGGCAAATCCGAAAAATGAACTGGTTCCAGCAAGAGCTCAGAACAGTTTGAGAGTCTGCTTGATGCTGTTTATTCTCCTTAGGGAGTTCAGGGAGTTCTCTTCCCTCTTTTTCTTTTCTTTCTGTTATTTGCATTTTTATTTTTCTTTTCATTTCTTTCTTTTAGTTTATGATTTTTTCATAGGTAGATTTTCCTTTTCTTTCTGGTAATTATTGAGTGGTACATAGAGTAGACATAGATCACAGTGTTTGATAGCATAAATCTGTTGGGCTTTGATCTCGATTCTTGGATTACAACTACCTGTTGATTGATTCTGTGCTGTTGATTGCATGACTTGGTTTACCCTTGTGAGGTTTTGAGCCCGCATACATGGCATATCTTCTGGCCATGCTTTCTTTCTTGTGTGTTTCTGCTCTTGATTGTTGTCCTCTAGAACTTGCTCCTGTTCTTTTTGAAACTGCATTTTTCACTTGCATGCATGAATATGATTGAGGCATTCTTTCTTTTCTGTACCCACTTTAGCCAGATAGTCGTCCCTTATAGTATTATCCCTTGGTGAGCCCCTTTGAGCCTTTATATCTTTTATTTCTTAAGCCGCATTACAAGCCTAAGTGAAAAACCAATTAATTCCAAACCCTGGAGTTTTACTGAGCATTGGTTTCATTGTGATGTTGTGTTTAAGTGTGGGGGTTTGCCCGAGACGGACAAAAGTTTAAGTGTGGGGGGTGACTATCTGATTCATTTCTGCTATATGGTTTTACTTCTTCAAAACAAAAAACAAAAAAAAACAAAAAACAAAAAAACAAAAAAAAAAAAAAAAAAAAAAAAAAAAAAAAAAAAAGAAAAAGAAAAAAAGTGTTTATCTTTTCAGTATCTTTGTTTTATGTTCTTAGTTTAGTTCTTAACTTTTGCTCTTTGTAAAATTCTGGGGTGTTTAGCTTTCTCTTCCATATTCATCCATACCTTTACCTCAGCCCCATTACAACCCTGCTTAAAGCCCTCTTGATTTGTGCATGCATGTGTTATGAGCAGTGGAGAAGTAGAACTTGAGCAAGCCTATGGTAGGATGATTTTCTTGAGTTGATTTGAGTGATATACTAAATTAACTGATACACTTGAGAGAAAAATTGAGAGCATCTTGTGAGGAACCATTTTTTATGCAGTTAGCAGTTGCAGTTGAAGTTAGCAGGTCTTGTGATTTGAGATTAGGGAATTTCTGTCCTGATTGATTTATCTGTAGAAGACTTGTGATCTTTGTATATTTTATGTATGCTTGGTAATTGTTAGAAAGGATTGGTTGATCTTAGTATTTACTTTCAATTTTAGTTTTTGCCCAGGAGTGCAAAAAGATAAGTGTGGGGGAATTTGATAACACATATTTTGTTACACTTATTTGTTACTCTTGATTAGTATTTTTAGGATTTATTTGAATAAAATAATGATTGTTAGAGTTAATTTAGGTTTTTAGTTTTTAATTGGGTTTAATTTATTTTCGTCAGAATTTTTCAACTTTACGTTACTTCTGTATTTTGGTCATATCTCGGTCAATAGTTGTCGGATTGACTCCGTTCTTGTTGGGTTTTTCAGATAACACAGAGAGATACAATTCTTATGCAGAGCTCTAAGCCCAATTCGGACTAGAAGCTGGTCTATTTCGGACACCAAGTTGGACGCGTTTTGCTGAAGTTTTGTTTGACTATTGGGCTTGTAATTTAAATTAAAACCCAATTACTTAAGTGGCCCAAAGCCAAGTTTTATTGTTTCATTTTATTTTATTCGGTTTTTTTATTTTATGTTTGGGCTGAAGCAATGAAACCCTAGCCGTCCTGCGTGACGGCTATTTAAAGGGGACTCTAGGAAACCCTTGGGAGTCAGTTTTTACAACAGAGAAGTTCTCTCTGAGTTTTTATTCAATTGCGTTCTTCATCTTTTTTCTTCTTCTTCTTCTTTTCATTTCAATTATGTTTACCTTAGCCATGCGAGGCTAAGAACCTTTTAATCAACCTAAGGGTAATGGATTCCATGGATTGGTCTTGAGGATCTGCGTTTATTTCAAATCAGTTTTGTTTCCCTTCCCAACTCAGATTGATATCGTGCGATCGTGGATATTCAATCTGAGGTTCGCGATTGCGATTATGGAAAGGGATTAATCATCAGATTTGATGATTAGGTTGATTGACCCTATGACCTTAAATCAAGCGGGCTGATACTCTGCGATTGTATGAGTAGAAGCATCGTCTTTGATCAAATGCTAAGCGATCGCTTAGAGAGGGTTGTCAATTGGAAATAAGGATTCTGATCCGATTGACAAATCAATCACGATTCTGATATCTTCTTATCCGAGGAAAGACGTCCATGGAACCCAAACCTTAGGTTGGTTATTTTTAATTACGAATTTTTATTCCAAATTTATATTCTGCCTCTTTAATTATTGAATCAAAATCTAAAACCCCCCTTTTAATTTTCTGTTCTCATAAGCGATTTTAACCAAAACAATTTCCTTGAGAGACGACTTAGGGTTTCCACTTTACCGCAAATTTTCTCAACCCTAATTAAAAAAATAATTTTTAATTTGCGCGAGTTCGACAGCTCGTGTCACCTCCATCAACCAAAATCTGAACATGATGGTTGCTAATCTTACCTCGAATGCGCAAAATACTGGTAGAATGTTGTCCAGCCAGAGCATGTAAGCTAATCTCCGGCATTGGATGTATCTCTTCTTCTACTCTCTCATCACTCATATCATTGTTTAACTCATAGCCACCACTCTGGTTAGGTGCCCCATTATCCTCCTCTTGCACAAGCATGATAAACATCTTGGCCTTGCATACGTGGGTTCTATTGAATTTCTCATCGCAGTAGTTGCACAAGCCCTTCTCTCTTTTCTCCATCATCTTTGCAGCTGTCAATTTTTTAATTGGAAGTGTTGTTTTACTGGTTCCTGCACTAGTAATGGCAAGCTTTGGTTGGGCTGTGGGTGTGGGTAATAACCCAGGCTGTGCTTTGTTGTTTGAACTGGCATTGTTACGATTGTAATAGGCTTTCCCTGTACTTTTGTCATTCAGCTTGTCTTCTACTATTTTAGCTAAATCAATCACTTGTTCTAGACTTTCAGGTAAGTGCATCCGCGCTTCCTAACAAATCCATGGTTTTAAGCTCGATTCGAAATAGCTCTGGAGGCTCACATCATCGATTCCCATAATTATCGAGAAACTCTGGATTCATCTGTTAAAGTGTAACTAAGGGACTTTGGTGAATGTTAAAATTTTTTATTATGTGGATGATTCATGGATTAAGTGGAGATTAGTGTGTTGAATGACTAGTTTAAGTGAGGGTAAATTGGTAAATTCACATGTAAGACCCACCCTCACTTAAGTGACTAATTAAGCACATGTCAAAACATATTTGAAGCATCATCTTCAGCCCCTCTCCTTGCCAAAACCGAGCTCCCTCCATGGATGGTGAAAAAGAAAAGCTTAAAAATTTCAAACCAACATAACTTCAGTTCTAGGGCATGAATTTGAGTAATTCCAAAGCCAAACTTGTATAAAATCTTAAGAGGAACACATTGCTACCCTTATTTTCGAGTGGGGGTCATTATGGAGAGAGAGATCCTTTTCCAAGAAGGTGACATTTTTGAAGAATTTTGGGGCCATTGATGGTGGTTTAAATTGCTTAGAAGCTTGTATGTCACTCACATGGACCCAATGAGTTGATTTGTGGTAAGTATTTCCACTTTTGATTGAGTTTTCTTTGGATCAAAATATTGATGACCTAAATGACATATGTTGGTGGTTAGGTATGTTGGAGGCATTTAATAGCCATGGTCCTTTGAATAGAATGATGACATTGATGAATAATTGGTAGAAATGCAATAAAATTTTAAGGCATTAATGTCATGACACTTAGACAATTTTTTGAAGGTGGAAAAGTGAGGAATTCAATGAATGAGTTAATGTTGAATGATGGAATGAGTTAAGGGTTGTTGGAGTAATAAATAGTTAAGTTAAATGAAGACTTGAAACAAGTAAATTGCATAAAAATCTCTTTGGCTTTTCTTGGTATGGGTTTTGGCCATGTGTAGGCAATTTAGGGGAAATTGTGTAGTGTGAAGTTGAAGCTTGGATGATGGATTCTTTTGTAAAATATGTGTAGAATGGTGTCTTGATGAAGGAAAATCAAAGAGATTGTTGGTTGGACCATTTTGAAAATTAATGTCAAAAATGTGCATGGGAAAGTGTTGAAATTGTGATGTAGGATGGAGTTGTAGTGTTATTGAGGCTTAAGTCGTGTTGGATAGTATGATCAGAATGGAAAATGAATGATGAAAAATAATTGAAATAACCAATTGTGCCTTTTTTGTAAAATGGCCAAATTGTAGGCATGAAAAGTGTGGACCTTCACGTGTTTTGGGAATTGCTTTGTCAAGCTATGTATTGATTGATGGTTGAGAAGGGAAAGAAATTGAAGGGTATCACTTCCCTTGTTTGGGAGTTAAAAAAATGGTAAGAGAGAAAAATACAGGGTTAATGAGATATTTTTACCATTTTACTTCATTTTTAAAATAAACATAATTATTATATTTTACAAATTAAATTAAATTTAAAATTTCTAATAAAATTATTTATGTACTTTTCACAATACTAAAAAAGATCATATTTTCGACGAAAATTTCGTTAGAAAATAATTTTTTCGTCAAAAAAATTTTTGTCGAAAAAGCGACGCAATTTTTTCTCCGTTAAAAATTTTCACAAAAATAAATTTTCTATCAAAATTTAGTTTTCGTCAAAAGTTTTGACGAAAATGATTTTCTCCATTAAATGTTTTAAACGGAAAAAGAATTCCGTCAAATATTTTGACGGAATGTTTTCTGTTCAAATTTACGATGGAATTTTGTTCTGACAAAAATTTCGACGAAAATTGTTTTGTCAAAAATTTTGAGGGAAATGTTTCATTCGAAACTTTCGACAAAATTTAGATTCTGTAACGAATTTTGACAGAATATTTTTTCTATCAAAAAATTTTATCGAAATATTTTTCATCAAAAAATTTTACGAAAATATTTTCTGTCAAAATTTTGACAGAAATGTGTTTTATTTAAAATTTTGATGGAAATGAGTTTTATCAAAAAACTAGACAGAAATATTTTTCGTTGAAAATTTTCGATAGAAGCTTTTTTTGTCAAAAAGTTTAACGAAAATATTTCTATCGAAAACTTTCGACAAAATTTAAATTATATAAAGAATTTTGATGAAATTTTTTTCGTCAAATTTTTTGAGGGAAATATTTTTCGGCAAATTTTTTTATAAATACTTTTTTTTGTGAAATATTTTGAGGGAAATGTTTTGACGAAATTTAGATTCCATAAAGAATTGTGACAAAAAAAAATTCCGTTAAAATTTTTTACATAAATGTTTTTAGTTACAAATTTTGAAGGAAATATTTTGCGTAGATAAATTTTGTTGGTATTTGAAACTTTTCTAATAATGTCACATTTAAAAATGATTCACATTTATGTAGTTTTCACATTTTAATGTTAAGGGTAGATAAGTAATTTTTTAATATTTTCCCCTTCAAACCCTCCAAATTGGGGAAACTTTAATTTTAAGAAGGAGGGTTTTGGAGCGTTTAGTAAAAACTAAAAATTCCTAATTCCTTCCCTCATTTTTTTTAAACTCACAAACAAGGGAAGAACTTTCTAAAACCCTCCCTTTGCTTTCCTTCCCCTCCTATAACCAACTCCCAAACAAAGCCTAAGGGTGTGCACAACAATCTTCTCAAAATCATTTTTTTTTTTCAATTTTTGTTCCCGAGAACAAAAATGAGATAGAAATAGATTTGACAAAACTGGTTTATTTTTTTCCCCTGAGAATTAACGAGTTCAATTTCTGTGCTAGGGAGCAGAAAAAAGAATAAATTTTTTTATGCTTTTTGGTTCCTTGTCACAAAATGAGAAACATTTATCTTTCTCAATCACTCTCCACCACTACCACCATCACCACCACCATCATCCCGACACAACCATAGCTACCATCATCGTACCACCGTCGTCGTCGTCACCACCATCACCACGATGCCACCACCACCATCACCACCACCTCTACACCACCACCACCATCACTATCGTCATGCTACTGTCACCACCACCATCTCTACCACCACTGCCACCATCGCCGCAATCACTGTCATCACTACCACCACCATTGTCGTCACCACCACCATCTCCATGCCACCGCCACCACCATCACTACCATCACCACCACCATCGCCGCAATAGTGCCATCACCATGTCACTACCACCGCCATTATCGCCACCATTACCACCTTCGCTGCCACCACCACCACCATGCAATCACCACCACCATCGCTACTATCATTGTCATCCCCACCAACACCATGCCATCACCATTACCACCACCACTATCCTCACCATTGCCACCATTACCACCACCATATCCCCGCCACCGTCATCATCATGCCACAACCACCACCACCACACTATATAAAAAGAAAAGCAATGATCGGAAAAAAATTGTGCTTAATAGAAATATTTTTATTTTTATTTATTGTGTTATGAAACACAATTCTCATTCTCGAAATAAAAATAAAACATATTATTAAACATATTTTTTTTTATAAACTATTCCAAAGTATAGAAATTGAAAAGAATTATTTCTTTTTAAAAATAGTACCGAGGGAACAAAATAATCGTGATGCACATTTTTAAGAAACTCAGTTCCTTTAAAACGTGGTTATGCCACTAACGAATCCCCTCTCAGCAAAGGAGCTCTAAATACAAGATAAGTATAAAACAAATTCAAACAATAAAAATTGGAAGTTCTATATGAGAGAGGACGGTCCTCCGGCACATTGCACCTTGGGGCTCATGAAACTTCTTTAGCTATTTGTGTTGATTTTATATTCATTAAAATGCGATTCTTATATTTAATTTAGCAAAAGAGTCGCCATTTTTTTTAGTCAAGGGTAAAAAGGAAATGATAACTTATGTCCTTTTTGATTTTGTTATTGAAAATATTTTTCTATTTTTAATAATTAAAACTCAGAATATTTTCTATTATTTTTAAAATTTATTGTTCATAATTTATTTTTAAAATAGAAATATAAAAGTATATTTTTAAAAGTGTTTATTTTTATAATTCTTTTTTTGCTGGTACTATATTTTTATAATTCTTTACTCTTACTTTAAATTGCTACCCTTGTCGTTTTGTATTATTTATTATCTCTTCGTTGTTATTATTGTCACTATCACCGCCCCACCGTTTTTTAGAACATCATCAGACTTTGATCGCTTATTTTGAAAACAATAATAATTAAATAATTTTATTTTTATAATTTTATTTATAAAACAATTATAAAATAAAATTTTGTAAAATAAAAAATGCTCCTATAATGAATTTTATTTTATTGAAAAACATTTATTAAGCATTATTGAAATTATTCTTTCTAAATTATAATTTTTTTTAATTTTTCTTTCGCGTCTTATAATTAATTTTAGGGGTAATTATTTCTCATTTTTAGGAAATAAATTTACATCTAATACAAATATAAAAGTATATAGAATTCATATAAGGAGAAGAGATTGAAAGATAAATATGAATCTCACACACACACATATATATATAAGATAAATTTATTTTTTACAACATAAGAAACATTAAAACTCTTAATTTTAAGGGAATAATATTTCTTATATTGCTGGAGATAATTTTGTTTCATATACATAAATAAAAGTTGAGAAAAGTATATGTCCTTCTAAATGATACTTATATATTTTAAGATAACAAACTATGGGAGAGAGAGGAGGAAAAATTTTATAACTAAAAAATTAAAAAAAATTAAAAAAAAAACACTATATTTATCTATAAGGATCATCCTTTTAAATGATATATATTTTTCCATAAAAATTTACCACCATATGTGAGGTCATGTGAAAGAAGTATAAAAAAAATAAAATATAAGATTTAGACACTTTCATATATAAAAAATAAAATTATCTTTTTTTTATATACAAGATAAAATTATTTATTATAAAAAACACTAATCCCTAATTTTAATACCCATATAAAATGACTTGGGAGTCTCAAGCATTTGGAGGAGTGTTTTAAAACCCGGCTCGGACCGGCCGGGTCGACCCGGAACTCGGTGACTCGGTGGGTTTCCCGGTTCGAGCGGGTAGTTAGATCGGTTATGCAGTCAGCCCAGATTGGACCGGTTGACCCAGTCGAAACTCGGCGACCCGGCAAACCGGTTGACTCGGGTTAAATCGGTTTTTCCCTTTTTTTGGTAAATTTTTTTTTTGTTGATAAGAACTCTTGAATTAAATCATATTCATATTTTATGATGAATATGATTAAAAGTAAGGTGAAAATAATAAGGTATTTTAGATTAGTGTAGTTCGTTTATGTAATTTAGTTGCATCTTATAATGATCTCATGAAGTTAAGTGGTGATAAACACTGATAGTCTCATGATCTCATCTCAACGGTCTAGAGCTAGAAGCTTATAAGTATATAATATTTGCTATCATTGAAAATCAATTTATTTTTTGAAGCTCATAGATAGTTTTTTTATGTGAATTTTTATTAATATAAGTAATATTTTTATATTTTTAATATGTGAACAGTAAAACTGGTTCAACCCGATTGAACCAGTGACCCAGTACCTCGACCTATTTGATGTCCGGTCCGAGTTTTGAAAGAGTGATTTGGAGTATCCACATTCCATCACACACACCAAAAGCCAAATCTATTTCTTATAACAAACACTATTCCCTAATTTTAATACCCATATAAAACGACTTGGGTTTACCTTTCAAGCATTTGGAGTATCCACATTCCATCACACACACGAAAAGCCAAATCTCTAGAAGTCTCAATAAATTGAAAACCAAAACCAATGGCCGCAGCAGCACCGCCACCGCCACCAACTCCGGCGCCTGAACCCTCCACAGCACTGCCGGAAACAACCCCATTAGGACACCCTCTGTTCACTCGCATCCGGCTGGCCACCATCATCGACGTGCCCCACATCCACAAGCTGATCCACCAGATGGCCGTCTTCGAACGCCTCACCCACCTCTTCTCCGCCACCGAATCCTCCCTCTCCTCAACCCTCTTCTCTGCCACCTCCCAACCCTTCCAATCCTTCACCATCTTCATCCTCGAAGTCTCCCCCAACCCCTTCACCGACACTCATTTCGCCAATGACCCTTTCTACATACCCACAGTGAAAGTTGTGAACTTGGACCTCCCCATTGATGACCCAGAAAGGGAAACGTTCAGAACACATCATGGTGATGATGTTTGTATTGCTGGGTTTGTGCTTTTTTTCCCAAACTATTCTACTTTTCTGGGGAAGCCTGGGTTTTATATTGAGGACCTGTTTGTGAGGGAGTGTTATAGGAGGAAAGGGTTTGGAAAGATGCTTCTTTCTGCGGTGGCAAAGCAAGCTGTGAAGATGGGTTATGGGAGGGTGGAGTGGATTGTGCTTGATTGGAATGTTAATGCCATCAAGTTTTATGAGGAAATGGGTGCTAACATCTTGCAGGAATGGAGGATTTGCAGGTTGACTGGTGAGGCTTTAGAGGCTTATGGAGGTGCTGATTGATTGAAAAAAGTTTTGGTTTTTATCATAATTTGTGTTGGAATTAGGCAACTTTTTACTCTCTTGGTTGAATTTGGAGTTTTAACTTTCCAATGTTGTTTTAGGGTGCTACTTATCATTTTAAATGGATGTTGCTGTTTTTCTGCTTCGGATTTAGTAAATGTGATTGCTCCATACTATGAAATTGTGGTTATTCTAGTTATTGTGGGTTAAATGTTAAGTTACTAAGTCTAGTGTATTAGTTTGCTCTATAGAAGAGCTTTGCTTATAGAAGTGTATAATAACCCTAAGTCAACAACATATCTCTCAACCAAAATTCACTTTAAAGAATCAATATTGTTTCCGCATCCTAAAAAAATTTCCGGGGAATATACAGAGTGTTGTAAATCATATTTATTGTAATACAAGCTTTTTTGTCTTCAGAAGTCAGGCCTTGTATTAAAGGAACAGAGATTATGACTAAACCTCTGTTTCCAGAGGTTTTGTTTTCCCAATCTGATTTACTCATTTTGATTTTAATTTTATTGGTGATGAAGCAAGAAACTCGAAGTGATGTTGAATAAAGTATTGTTCGCCAATTTCTCGAAGCCCCTAAGATGGAAGCATCTTGAGGCTTCTGTTTGGAATCAAGAAGAATATTTGTGTAAAGAAACAGGTCTTTTGTTTAATATTTGATGTCAAAATGTGGGTCAGTATTGTGTGCATTATAACACAAACAAATCTTGAATGCTTTAGACATATTCCTTGAGAAGCTAGTTGTAGCTGAGGTCGAAACAGTTTACCAAAGTCTCAACTTTCAAGAGATTTAGCTGAGGTATCAATATAAACATAGTTTGTTCCAATGGAACATGTTATTAATATTGAATAATAACTAACAATTCGACAAATTTGTTCTCTTGAACAATGCATGCAAGCAGCATTACAAGCAGAGAAAGGAATGAGGTTGATAATATCAATGAGGTTATGTATCTCCTCATGGATTAACAATTGGCTGTTCAATGATGCTCTAAATTTTACCTCCAAAAGTAATAGTCTATAATAGCGATTGGGTGAGAGTATGTATCAAATAATCATCTAATCTTCAAACCGAACCACTTGATGGGTATAGTAGTTTTTCTCAATGAAAGCATCAATGTAAGGATTGATAAAATAAATTAAGGAAGAGAAGACATTAAAAGAGAGAAAGAGAGAAATAATAAAAGATAATTTGAATTGTAGGGGTTGATAGAATAAATTAAGGAAGAGAAGACATTAAGAGAGGAAGAGAGAAATAACAAAAGAGAATTTGAATTCATTCCATTCTTCTAACAACGATTATATGGTTATATATATATAGGGAAACTACTGTTAAATGATACAAGGAATCTTAAAAGGAAGTTACAAGAATTACAAATACTAAAGCAAGTTACAATATTTTGTTTAAAAAGAACATAACTGTAACTAACTGCTAATCTGATTCACAACACCTTGTCCTCAAGGTTCAAGCTAGAATTTGAGACGATGGCGTGAAATATCAATTGGTGATGTCTGTGGAATAAATAAGATTAATTAGTGATTAAAGCTTGTGATTGTTTAGAAATCTATGAGCTGAAATCTGATTGGGTGGTGGCCTGCATGTCCTAGCCGTTGGGATAGTGTCTTTGGAACATGTGGGTGGCAATAACTGTTTCTAGGTGAGGTTCACGAAGAGGAATAGAATTTGTATCACATGAAGTAGACTCCTCCTCAGTTCCTTCCATGTATAAAAGCGAAGCACGCTCTTTACATTTGTGGCCATAGACATATTTTCATCACAATTTTAATAGAGGCCTTTATCTCTACGACTCTGCATTTCAGCAAGGGTGAGACGCTTGATGGGTATAGTGGTTATCGGTTGAGAAGATGATGTGGAGTTGGTTGTAGAAGGTAGTATGGGGAGTGCTGAAATAACAACAGATTGTGTTGAAAAGGGTGGTTCAGGTGCAAAGTGTGTCTGAGTGTTAAAATCTGTAAATTGATCTTCATAAACCCGTGCTAGTGCAAAGGCTTCATGAAAATCTTGGGGTCGATGGGTGAGCACCCGACGTGGAATCTGGGGTTTGAGTTCATAAATAAAGAGGCTTCGACGCAAAGTTGGAGAAAGGCTTGGAACCCAAATGGCAAGATTTTCAAAAGAAGATTGATACTCAGAGACGGTCCCCAATTGTTGTAATTTTGCTAAAGTAGTTCCTGGGTCATCGAATTATGATGGACCAAAGTGCCGATGAATGGCCTGCATAAAAGAAGCCCATGTAGGAAGTAATCCATCATTAAATAGCCCTTGAAACCAATAAGAGTAGGTTGGTCCAAGTGAAAAGAGGCAAGAATTAAACAGTCTGCTTCTGGTATGTGATAATATTAGAAATACTGATTCACTGCCAAAAGCCAATCTGTCGGATTACCCTTAGAAAAGCGTGGAAAGTCTAGTTTCAATGGTCGGGATCTAGTGTTCTCATATCCAACATTTTTATTTTGTGGTCCATGGGTTGAATTTGGACTGGCGCCAAGAATTCCATTAGTAGAAGTACCAATTGTAGAGGATGCATGGATTTCAAGCAAACTAAATAAATCTTGGCGGATAATATGAAATTGGTTTTTCTGAGATTCTTGAAGTGACATGTGGCCTTCCTAGAGTTGCATTTGAGATTCTTGTAGACCCAAAAATTGTTGTTCACATAGAAGTTATGCTGCATGGAATTGTTGCTCTAATTGTTGTAAGCAATTTGTGAGATCTTTGGATTGTGTATTTTTTGCCATTAGGAGGTTGAGATAGAATGAAAGCACCAATGTAGTGGTTGATAGAATAAATTAAGGAAGAGACAACATTAAGAGAGAGGAAGAGAGAAATAACAAAAGAGAATTTGAATTTATTTCATTCTGCATAACAACGGTTACATGGTTATATATATAAGGAAACTACTGTTAACTGATACAAGGAATCCTAAAAGGAAGTTACAAGAACTACAAATACTAAAGAAAGTTACAATATTTTATTTAAAAAGAACATAACTGCAACTAACTGCTAATCTGATCCACATCAGTTCAGGTGAGAAAGGTGAAATTTTTCCAAACAACATTTTGAACTTCAAACATCATATAAATGGCGGAGATAAAAAATAAATAAAAAAAAAACTTTGAAATTAAAACTAAGGTGGAGGTAAATTATAACTATAAAAAAAATCACTGGTGATAAAATTAACTACTAGAAAAGAAATTGTTACCATTATGATTCATGGTAAAAAGAAAAATTATTATCTATATGTATTTAAACAATTATAAGCATTATAATATGTAAAAAAAGTGGTAGTATGAATACCTCTTATTATACAATGATGTGCTGATAAGAATTCTTATGTAACACATAATAAAGTTTGTGTTTAAAAATTCTAATGTTGACTTGCATATTTTAGATGAAATATAGTATTTACGAAAATAGAAAAACAAATGAAATTGCAAATAAATATTTAAAACTATTGATGATTTTGTATAATTAAACATTTGCAATTTAAGTCAAAAGTGTAGCTTATAAAAGTAACTTAATAAACTGAACAAGGGTGTTAGTTTGTGAATTAGCAAGCTTGAAAATTATGAATTGATTATAGATATTGTAGTATATAGTTTGTGAATTATGAATTGATTATATATCTCTGTTATGGACCAGGATATTGTGTCTATATCCCAACAACGCAACAAATGGATAAGTTTACTATCAGTGATGGATAAAGGAACTCAAATCAAAATCCTAACAATAGGATAAGACCTCATAACAATCTCACAACAAACTGATTGGAGGCCCAACCAGGTATCCCATTATAAATAGGGGTTATCACCATCAGGTACACACCATTTAGCTCATTTTTTACTTCTATCATCACTGTGCATGTAATGCCCAGTCTTGATATCACGATTGGTTAGTGTGCAAAATGGTATATAAGCGCATAATACATGAAATAATTAGCGGAAGACTTCATGAAAGTCTCACCATTACACATTGTAATTTCGTGAGTTAACTTTTTCCTTATTATTTTCCTTTCTTGTTGCCATACAAACTATACTTATCTTATATCCATGAACTGCACTGCCCATACATGTACAAAATCATTACTCGAATTTCGGTGACCATAATCAATGATCAAAGACTATCCGAATATGATAACAAGTACCAATTCAGAAAAAGTCAAACGGACAACATAACGGCTATAAATTTGACAAATATAGGGATAAAATTGCACATTTTAACTTGTCACCTGAAATACAAAAATGTCCAATCCAATATACATGATTGAATATGGCTCCATGCCATTACAAATATCATATACTTGACTTGACCACATACACACATACCCATACATGCTGACTGAAACATGTCACTGAATAATTATGTACATGTTTGAATGATAGAATATGCATACAATGTCTAATCATGTATCTCAAAATAATAACAGGATATATACAACAATGTTTGGTCATACATCATGAACCAACATATATATATATATATATATAGTTTCCAAAAAGAAACTACGTGCATGCTTCAACTGAGTCCTCTAGCCCTGAACAGGCCTCTTGTCCTGGGAGGGTTCTCCTACTGCTAGAGTACCTGAAACATGTCCCCTAATGGGGTGTGATAAAAATTTCATAAAGTCAGGGTTTATGGAGTGATTCTATGTCCATGAGTTCACTTCCTACATGGAAGGTCAGATATCATTGTATAGTAATAATTCATATACAAGAAACTTCCAGGGGCTGTATCCCCTAAAGAAATCCCAACAAATACTCTTGAGAATCACAGTTCTCATGGAAGTCATACATTATAATCCAAAAGCTTGGTCCTTAAGGATCGTACTTCAGGAGTTGTATCCCGCAAAGATTGTACTAATAATTACCTCCGCAAACCTAAGTCCTCACAGAGTCATACATGATAGTCCATGGGTTGTATCCCTATGGACCATCTTCCAAGAGTTGTATCCCATTGGAAGATCACACATGTATGGGCTCACTAACCATGAACCATAATTCCACACATCACACCATAACATGAACATGTCCTATATGAATGCTACTATACTATGTATCTAACATTCATCAATCACATATACATTAAACCATAGTCCCAATGGACCTGTGGTGGAACAACAGAGTAAGAGAAGACTTTTAAACAAAGAGCTTACCTCTTAAAGCTCCTAAGCCAACACTTGCTTGAAGACCAAGAAAGCTATCCCCACCACTTTTCACTTGCCTTGTACTCCAAAAATCACTTATTTCACATAGGATATTGGAAACATGAATACTTGTCATAAATCGCACATTGACCTAATGGTCAAAATAACCAATAACTTATGGTTTATAAACTTACCATATCCTTAAATAAACAAGAACTAGGGCTTCCAATGCTTGATTAACTTGAAACTTGATCTTCCAAATTTAAATCCCTTGATTCAACACTAATACCATGAATGAAAATACCATTAACCAACAAAATATATGTTACTTGCAATTCAAGAAATCAACACATTTGTATGCTAATTTCAAAAATGGACATGGTGATTCACATGGTTAATATTATTACACTTTTTCTTGCCAATTCATGCTACAAAAACAAGTCATAGCCAATTATCTAATTTACATACGATTTTTCATAAGATTCTTGATTAAGTTCACATATTACATTATTTACATGAACACTAGGTCATGCTAGGTTTTCACACCCTAACTCACTTGATACATGCCTAATATTTTCTTTCAAACATGAACTTGAATTTAAATAAACATCTTGCCAATTTCCTCACCATGGCTAAAGCTATGCATGCTATGAAACACCAAAAGATATATCCCAACATCAAAACACATCATATGTTCATGCCTCAACACATGCAAGTGCAGCCTGTTGGGTGGTTTGCTGTTGGTGGAAAAATATATTCTGATGGAGAACGTTCCTCTATTTTAAATTAGCAAGAGAAAACAGATTTGTTCCCTTACTTCCACCCCAAGTGCGCAAGTGCACGCATCAAGTAATAATGAGTGTATTAATGTCCAGATTATCGTTTCCGCGAGGATAGAACTCTAAATAATGCCTTAAACTATTTATAAAGAATGAAAATGAGAAGAAAAGTTAGTGATTGAACTGTCTGGTCAAACGTTCCCAACTGCCTTGACAACGTTCCTCAAGAACAGTAAGTTCAGTCTGATGGCAAACAACTCCTCGGGTCGTTATATATGTGATCCTTCTTGATGAGAGAAGGCACGACAATAGTCATTGGAGGTTGATAGATACAATGGTTGAATAGATAAAAAAAATAACATAGTAATAACTATACTCAAGAGACAACAAGGTGGATGGTTTTAAAACAGTTTTAACACAAGGAACGGATTTACTGCTCCATTCTTAAATAGTTATTTTCTCTGCTCAAGACTTAGCACTTTTTTGCTTTGTCCCAGTTTCTTAACTGCCAACTCTGATTCCTCAGCTCATGGACTAGATGGCTCACAAATTTCCATATTCCTATGGCTCCCTTGACTCCAACAAATATTTGGTACAGAACCTTAAAATGGACGAAGTGGCCCCTTATTCCTAAGGTAACCAATAACACTACCTTCCCCCACTGGCTAAGCTGTCTGAAATCCCTTCCTTGAGGAAATTTCTTTCTCAGTATGTGTTCAATTTCCATTGATACACAATGAATATAGCTTACTTAGCCAGAGAAATACAAAAAGCTTCAGTACAAGAGTTTTGAAAACAATTCTTTAAGAAATTTGCAGCTTACCTGTTCCACAGATAGTTTAGCCCATGGCTGTTACTTTAAACATAATTATTCTAAACTGAAGTCCAATAGACCCGAGATTCAGTTCAGAGATAAGGAGTGGAAAGGAGAGAAGAAATACTTATATTGAAATGAAACAAGAAAGATTACAACAAAATATAAAGTGGAGAAGATGGTTGATGCTCGTGAGGAGTCTCAAGTGAATGTTACATAATAAAGGAGAAGTGTTGTCACTTAACTATAGCTACCACCATACAAAATTAAACTACAAATTAACTAAATACTACTAAGTGATCTCTTCTTAAGGAATTCGATTCCTTAGGAATTCAATGGATGTCTTCGTGTTGGGACGTCCTATTTATAGGAGAAGAGTTAATGGTAAAGTTGTAATTCTCTTGGATTTGTTCTCTTGTCTGTTTAGAAGAGGCGGTGTATACATTGCTTCGAAGGGTGCAAAGTGGCTAGATTGGACAGTAGTTTTTTGAGATTTGTCTTTCCTTCTGATCATACCCATGCCTTGCTTTCCTCTTTGGCCAATAGGAACCCTTTATTCTCTGCTGCCCACGTTTTCCTTTGCTGAATAGCTGCACCGCTTTTGCTTTATGGAAACTTTTTTTCAACGTTTCCTGAAAAGTGGTCAGAGAGATTGAGTGAGTGAAGCAGGTGTATTTAATGTTCTCAATCTGTTCCCCTTTTTATATATTTTCCAAGGGCTTACGTCACCTTCCGTTCTCCACTGTGTTTTTGTCAAAAAAATATTAAACACGTGCTTTTAATGCTAAATGTTGCTCATCAGTGGAGGGAACGGATGGTATTTTGCCATCAAAATGGGCTTAGATGGGAACGATTTTTCGTCTCATCACAGCCCAAAAATCACAAAATGTTAATGAAAACCTAACTCCAAATTCTCAAAGATTCAACCAATTAAAATTGAGTTTCTTACTTTAAATAAGTACTACACTACGAGAAGATCAACTTTCAAGCTTGGAATAAACCAAAACATAACATTTTTTTCTCTTGGATGAACAGTACACGAAGTGGTAAGAGGAAGAAATCTCTTGAATCGAGGCTTCCCAAGGTGAAATAGCTTATGGGTTTTGCTCACAAGGACCTAAGCTATAACTTTCATGTTGGTTGCTATGCTTGAAAATGAGTGGAGCAAAATATAAAAATCTTTGAGGAGAGGAAGAGGGGCTTGCGATTTTGAGAGAGATAAGAAGAAGAGAAGATGGTGAATTAACTTAAGTGTTTAAAAGACAAAAAGCTTACTTTCACTTCTAACTTTCAAAATTTGCTAATTAGTCATTAAGTTTAATCAAACTTAAAACCTAATTTTTCCAACTTAATTAATATCATTTCCATGTCATTAAATTACCTAAGGGATAATATTGTCACATAATAATTGAGTTTAGGCCAATTTTTGCATAATTGCAATGTAGTCCCTAAACTTTACCATAATTGTACTTTCACCCTTATACTTTCTCATAAATATATTTTTGGCCCTAAATGACTTGATTGACATGAATTGTATCTTTGAGTTAGGCGGCTACTTTCAGGATGTCCATTCACAATATTTTCATGTGGCCTAAGGTTCAATTTTCAACATGGACACTCACAATATGTAAAAAATTGAACTCTTCAACTATGTTTCATTCACATGGATGAATGTTCGCTTCACATGCCTACCATGTGCTCAAACTTTGTTAATTTCATATACATCTTCCTGATGCTTTTCAATGAATTTATGGTAAGCCTATGTAATCTAATGGATAAATCATAAGCCAACTTCTCTTTCACCTTACACATTGTTCAATTTCTTGATCGTCGATGACCGATAAATCAGGAGTTGTAGGTGAGGAGTTCGATGTATCCGAGTTTCTAATTATCACCGATCACTGTTCTCGCTTTTTGCCAAACCTGATACTTTTTGGCATACCACATCTCTCACAATTTCATGAATCAAATCAAAAAACAATTCATTCTTCAAGCATCTCGCGAATAACATACTTTGTAATATAGGAATTTAGGAAGCATCTCGCATAAGCTTTGTACTACATCTCACACATTTCGAAACAGGACATATGCTGCCATTTAATATTATGATGTGATGTGGCCATGTTGCCAATCTATGACCATGTCATTTGAGATGTGTCATAAGTATTTTTATCTGGGCACATGGTATTCAAGCAGTATTTCAAGCTGGCCTTTAATATGCAAGCTTTGCGAGATGGACAACATAAAGATAATGGCAAATTTCTTCCTCTATGTTAAGTTCTAAATAACGAGGAAGGATATATTTACAAATTTTTTGTTTACAAACTCTTATAAATTGTATTATATCTGATCGGTCATATTTCAATCAAAAGTGTATGACCGGTCAGACTTAATGTAATTTATAAAAAAAAAGTACAAACGGATCCTTCCTCCTAAACAATAAAGTGTCTATCAAGCATTTATTTTTTCTTTTTCGCTTATTAAAATGTCCAAATAGACTTCACCAACATGAAAAAGTTCATAATTACATCAAAAAGCAATTCAACCAATGTTATAAAAATCGGATTGATCCGGCTGGATCGACTCAAAAATCGGTGAACTGGTCATATAATCGGTCCAGTTTTTAAATTAGACCGGCCATGTTACAAAATCGATGTAACCCAGTGCGACCCGGTTGATTCAATCAGTGACCCGGCCAGTTTTTGTAAAAACCGGTGATCCAGTCGGTTCAACCGGTGACCCGGCCAAGTTAGTTAAAATAAAAAATAAAAATAAAAACTAATTTATTCTCATCATTTGATACCTTCCTTTTTTTTCACTCTCACACACAAATGATTTGTTTTGCTTTAAAATATTTGAGCGATCTGTAGCTTATTAACTTAAATAAATTATATACATACAACATTAATATTATCTTGGTTATGCAATATGCACGGAATTTTGATTTAATTTATAGTTAGAAATATCGTTTAGTAAACCTGAAACACCATTATCACAAATATTATATGTTTGGTTGATATTTTGTTGGACAATAATGTGTAATTTATTATTTTTCATATTAAAATATTTGAAACTGGTATCATTTTTTTACAGGTATTTAAGTATATTTATAATTTTTTTAATATAAATTATATATTTACATATACTTACTTAGTCATGTGGTTGAACTAATAACTCATTGGTTGAACCAGTGATCCAGTACTTCGATCGGATCAATAATCATGCCAGATTTAATAACATTGAATTCAACCTTCTCACTGTTTGTACATGAAGTCTTGATATAAAGTATGGGAAAAATATGTATCATTTTAAAGGATGTAAAGTTGTGTCATTTTAAGTGAGAGAAAAAAGATAGATAAAGTAGGAGAGTATGGGTCTTATCTCTTTGTGAGAGTAAAAGGATAAAAGTTGTGTCATTTAAAAACACTTTACTGTCCATTATTTCAATCAAAAAGCAATTCATCCTTCAAACTTATCCAAAATATAATATTCAATTTGCTTGAAACAAATTTAATATAACAGCGCGATAGCTTGGGATATTGTAGCAGTGTTACCCGGAAAGAAAATTGCAGAAGATAAATAGAATAGGAGAAGAGTTAGAGAGAAAGATGAGACACAAGGGAGAAATGAGTCAATAATTTTCTATGCCTTTTCATTCCAAACACGCACCTATTTAACAGTAAACGTATGTAACTGAATTACTATCTCATCTCAAAGGGAAATCCTAATTATGTGGTAATGAAAATAATAAAAAGTAAAGGAACACATATTGTAGAATTAAAAACAAACACATGTTTTAGGTGTGACCATTGGGAGTATGTGCTTTTGTATATAAGTGGATTGCTACAGATATCAAGTATTTTATCCTGCGGCAAGCTACTATATCATTCCAGTAGCTTGTTTCACAATCACGTCGAGATAGGGTTCTTGTATTCTAAAGCAAGACAATCAATATACAAAATGGCTCGCAAAAAGTGAGATTCAAGGCATCAGTATCTCGCACTATTGCGAAATGGCTAATTAGACGTGGGATTCATAACATGTACATCTCACTTTACGACGAGTTGTCTTATTCACAGTAATAAGTACCACTAACAGAAGGATAAAATCCTCAAATAGAGTGCGTGTACATTTTCGGGGATGAGAATTAAAGTTTATCTGTCTCTAACTACGGCGTCAATGTTCGTAATCATTTTTTTGTTTGAGCTGACTATATAATCTTCCTCTACACAAACAGTGGCGGAAGCATAAATTTTATTGAGAGGGGACGAAAAATAAAAATATTTCTTTATAAATAAAAGTACTTCAAATACAATACAGACTTAGTATGCAAAATATTGAAAAAAAATCTATTACAGAAATTAAGATCATTTCACTTTATTCTTACTTTACGTGTTTTCGTATTATTAAACCTATCTACAATAAAAACAGATCAAGAAAATGTTTAAAAAAATTATAGATAAATAAATAAATTAAAAAAAATGTATGTGGAAATGCATTGTACATAAATGATGCTTGGACAAGATGTTAAATCCAATAAAATTATTCAAATATAATTATCAAGATATATTGTAGAACAACACTCTAGCAAGCTAACCAACATTGAAAAGTAAACACTTATGGATCTCTGAGTCCAAAAAAAAAAAA
Organism: Gastrolobium bilobum; assembly: GCF_033153095.1. Classification (NCBI taxonomy): domain Eukaryota; kingdom Viridiplantae; phylum Streptophyta; class Magnoliopsida; order Fabales; family Fabaceae; genus Gastrolobium; species Gastrolobium bilobum. Next base: position 21,277 of record NW_026899004.1, read on the forward strand.
CACTAATAGTTCAGTAAATGAAGCATTTGAAAATTTGAAATATTACAAGTCCCCAATAAATATGTTGTTATGCTCTATTGTATTTGACCTTGAGTTTTGAATTTTTTTTTTAATTTATTGGTTCATCCATGTTTTGAATTTTTTTTAATTTATTTGTCCAACACAATTTATTCTTTCAGTTCGAAAAGTAATCCTTAATGAAACATTAAATCATTAAAAAACATTAATGCACCGAATGTGAGCATTGGTTCATCCATGGGAATGATATGAATGAATTTCGAAACAAAACAATCGAATAATAGCAACATTGTTAATTTCATAAAAAAAAATAGAGATAGTGAGAGACTAAAATTGAGAGAGAGGGGGGGTTTTTTTTCCATGGGGAAGCAGATGGGGCCATGATTGACTGTAGTGTGATATCTTATGGTGTCATGGAGAATAATTTTATATTATACAATTTTTAAAACAAATAATTTAATAATATTATTAAAATTTTATTTTATATATATATATTAAAAAAAAGTTTCTTTAAATTTCGGGGGGTGGCCCACCTTAGCCCCCCCCCCCCCCCCCCCCCTAAATCCGCCTCTAGTTACACAAATGATTTGGTGCAACTTTAATTCATGGGTCTTCAGTGGAACAAGATGGGGTGTACTTATAAGACATTCCGACGCTCAAGTTAGTTAAAGGATTAAGCAGGTTTATTCATGTAGAAGAAGATGTATACCTTTGGTTAACACATTCATATTTATAGTTGAGAGATGTTATTCTTTATGGTGAAGGCAACTATCTTTCTTCGTTAGTGTTTGTGGGTGACTTTGAGATAAGCTTTTGGTGCAAAAGTAGCTCGGTGGTGAAATATAAAGAGGTGTTTGTGGAAAGTGGATTGCTGAGATATAGCAGTCTTAGTTGACTTGAAGTCTTTTCTTCATAGTGAAGCCTTTCAATATGGGCCTCATTTCAAATCAGTGTATTTAGACACCATAACTTATTTCAAAGTCATAAGGCATTAAGTGTATAGGTACTTCCATGTACTTATATGTTGCTTACTGAGTCCATTCTTACGATATTTTATTATTGGGTGACTTTTTTTTCTAAGTATTTTTCATTGGATAAATAAGAGACTAATTTACGGGGAATACAATCAGACATCAAAAGTGAGAATCTATATGGACGGTATTAATTTGATGGGAAAAACTATTCTCATATTATATGAGATTAGTTTTACCTCTTACACTCTCTTTGATATTCATGCAGCCTTTTTATTTTTATTTATTTTTATTTTTCAGGTGATGAGTCCGACCACTATATATCTATAACACGACATTCTCGTTCTCATGTTACACGAGAATAGATAAACCCTTATTTTATAGACTTTAAATTCAAGATGAAACTTAGAACCACATGTTTAAGGACTCGAACTCTTTCTATTAAAATCAACCCACCTTAATTTACCATATGTACATGGATACTTTTTTAAAAAAAATATTTCAAATAGAAATTTTAAAGCGAAGTAATAAAAGAATAAAAATGATTTTTACACTAATAATCATTAAAGACATCTAAATATGTGTTCTATAGTTATATTCTCTTTTTTTTTTTGTTCCTTAGAAAACTCTTGCTGTAATCATTGAACTTCTACGAAGGAAAGTTTTCTGCTCTATATCCTGTGCTTTTCTCTTCTTACCTTGAAGAGATTTTTCACATTAATAATAGTATCTTCCCTTGCTGTATATTTGTTTCTCATAGGTTCTTTAAAGCAAGAAAGCTTTTATTTTACCCATTATAGCGTACTCATGCTTTTGCCGTGAGCACGCTAATATCACCTTGGAATTGTATTTGTAGAGGAGAAAAAATGATGAGAAATTTTTGGCTATTACAAGCATCATAATGCATTTGTTGGATTCATGCAGTTATTCTAATTTACATAGTATAGATTGATTTGTTGGATCTAATGAAATATATATTATTTAGTTTAAGTATCTTGTTTCTAAAAGTGATTTAAATGCAGATTATGATTAATAATTTTATTTGAACGTTAAAATTGGGATTTTTGTTTTAACAATAAAATTTAAATATTTTGTGAAATTGATTCATGTTTTACTTGAAAGTTAAAAACTAACAAACTAACAGGTCAGGCCATGTCATTTATTTTTTTATAAATGAATCAAATCAGGCTAACAGTTAAACTCGTACTATGTTATCAAGCCAAGTCAAATTAAATTTGTTTTACATAGACTTGAGTTTTTCGAGACAAAGTTCAATCCACCTCGGCCCACTTTCATCCATAACCACACACTTGCACAACATGAATACAAACATGAGATCTTTATACTCATGTTATACTTATGTTAAAGATATGGAGTTTGCATTTGTCATTTAACATGACAGAACAAAATTTTCTCCACACACAACATTCTGTGGGATCCACACTTTTTGAAGAAAAAAAAATAAAACTACAACACGCCAAACGAATCTCTATAACATTACACAATCACTTTTCTTACAACATAACTCTTATAAAACCCTAAAGATATTCTATGTTTATGTCAAATTCAGTTTGACTCAAAACTGACTTGAAAAAAATTTATATCATATTCATATTGAAAGTATTTATACTTGAGTCAAATTGGTGTTTACCCGCTATTTGAATCGTTTAAATTAAATAACTATATAATTATATATTATCCCAGTCTTATTTATTAATTTAAAACCATCCATGTAACTTTTAGTCTAAAGAACAATTAAAAAATTATTCATGTTATATCCAACTGCAAAATAAACAAATATGTAGACGTTATTAGATTACTATTCATGTCAAATTTCGGCACGAACCCGACAACCTGAATTTTCAACCCAATTGATTTAACAGGATAAAAAATAACCAATGGATAGGATAGTTGAAAATAAACTCAGCCATCAACTATGGGATTATTAATTTGATAAACTTGGGACTCTTACAACTAATTTTATGTCTGATGCGACAGAAGATACCATTTGTATTATGTGATATATTGTGTAAAGGGATAAGATCAACTTACACCGGTGTAAGAATAATAAATCTTACACCAAATCTTTTAACCGTTGATTTCCGTTCATCCAATGGTTGGGATTTATTGAGAAATACAAATTAATTAATGAGTGAGACCTAATAAATCTTAACCATTAGATGCAGAAAATCAATGATTAAGATTTGATGTAAGACTTATTATTCTTACACCATTGTAAAATGATCATGCCCTCTGTTAAATATGATGTTTGAAATTGCAGCAAAATGATTTTGTTGCTGACTTATACATTAACTTATCACTGACTTTGATGAACAAATTTAAAAGCATACTTATGACTGATAATCCTAGGTTCTAGTTCAAGCATTTGTAAAATAATTTCACTATCACATACAAAGCCTAATTTTCAAGCTCGATGAAATCTTTTATCCTTGCGTTGCCATTCACCCTCTATGTCCTTTAGAATGTCTAGGACACCAAGAATACCCAGAAGGACGAGTCCACCTGACCACTTACCGCCACCTCCTCCGTTACCACCATTGCCATCATCGTCACGAGGTGGAAATCCAGGTCCATTGTCATCAATTTTAGGGGACTTCACTTTGTCTGCCATTTCAGAAAAAGGGAAAGGAAATTATATTTGTATAATGACATTGTGTAAATAATTAAGGCCAAAGGATGAAATGACATCTATATTAATATATTTTTTTATATAGGAAAAGAAATATGATTAAATAAGAAGGGGAAAATACAAGAGAGGATTAGGCATCAAAAGAAACCACAAAGATGAAGAAAAATAAAATAGAATCCCCCATAAGAAACCGCAAAACAAACACATCCCAAGGAGGAAACAGAAAAGGGAACCACCAAACTGCCCCTAAACACTCCAACGAAAGCCCCCCCCCCCCCCCCCCCCCCAAAAAAACACACACACCTGCAACAAAAGGGAAAAATGAATAAAAATACACAAAAGAACACTCTCTCTTGCCTTCAGCGAAGAAGACAGTTTCGGAACTTCAAAAGGAGAACCTGTTTAAGCCTTCTAAATCCTTTAGACCCTCCATAGTTGTTGCTAATCTTTGAAGTTCCTTTCCTAGCTTATTCTTTGCACTTTAGTTATTTGGCACGAAAGCTACCTTTACCTCCTTACCCAACGGATTAACCAGAAAGATCATGCCAATCACTTGCATGTATGATTATAATGGACAGTATTCAAGAAAAACATTATCTATGCACTTCACAGAACTGTCATATGGAAGAAACAAGAATTTGAGCGTCTATACCTTAAATCATTAAATATTCTTAATTCTTTTTCCTATAAAAAAACTCCAACATTCCCCGTAGATACAGTTATTTCAAATAAGACACGCAGATGGACATGGGAGGAGAAAGAGAGAAGAATGAAAACTAAATATACAAACAAATGAATGCATACATGATGACTAGGAGCAAATGGAAGAGGCTAACAAATAGAGAGGCGTTTACTTGTCCCACTGTACAACAAAATATGGAATTTAGTAATCTTAAGTGAGGCACAATGTATATTTTCTGCAACGGCGTTGTCTGGCATAAGTTCATACAGGAGAGAAGTTATTACCAGGAATAACAGTAATTGTCCGAGCATTGCGTGCTACCGTTTGGGTTGCACCAGCAGCAGTACATGTAGCATTCTGTAGAAAGAAGCACAATACATCAGTATATAGTAGATGATCAAACAATTTAGATCAGCACTTCTGTTATTGTCAATGGTACACCTCAAAATCAGAAGCATCAAGAGAAAATTCCAAGATTGGGACTGAAAGTAAAGACAAAATATCAACACAAAATCTACTTCCATGTTTCATGCTATAAAATCTCAGAAATACCTACAAGAAAAATCAATCTAACATGCAGGAAATCACTCAATTGCCTGCGTATGTGTATGTGAGAGGGAAGAGCAATGGTGAAAAGGGCAATGAGGGAATTGCAACTAATGAAAAATTATAAGATCATAAGGTACTGGAGGATTAGGTTAGAGAGAGAGAGAAGCATAACAGAACATAATTTTGGGTCAAGTCTGGGGGCCATTGGCCTGGATATGGGACAGCTCATTGCAGTCTGAGTATCTTTGCGCCTGTTTAATTGTGTTTTGATTTTTGTTTTTAAGAACTATTTTTTAAAATAGTTTATAGGGATTGCTTTTCAGAATAAAAGCAGAAAAAAATTTGTTTGCTAATATTATTTTGAGAAGAAGTATAGAAGTTAAAGAACCAAAAAGTCTGTTCAGTAAATTTGTTCTAAGGATATTATATGATCTTAGAGTAAAAAAAATAAAAAATTCATTTGACGAGTAAATTTTTTACTTCTTAAATTCATTTTATGATTTCTTGTTAACTGTTTTTTCCTTTTTTTAAAAATAACATGTTATATTTAGCTTTTTTGGTTTTAAATTAATTTTTTTTTTTTTTTTTTTTTTGTAATAAAATTAATTTTTTGTAAATTATGTATATCCTCTTTGACGGTGATCTTGGAGTAACGGTAAGGTTGCTTTTTGTAACCGAAAGGTCATGGGTTTCGGTTTGGAAAGCAGTCTCTTTGCAAAAATGTAAAGGTGAAACAAAGCACAATCAACCCTCATCCCTACCCTCGTAAGTCGGAGAGCCTTGCACCAGGATCTGCCCTTTATCTCCATTACACTATTAAAAAGTTTTTACTTTTAATATATATTTTATATTTAACATTAATTAGGTATATTTTTTCATAAATGTAAACATTTTTATCTTAATTTTGGTCTTCTTTAATTTATATTTTTTTACATTACACTGATACGAACCTTGGGAGAACCTCATCCAAAAAGCTAGCTCAAGAGATACGAGAATTCAATGTCTATATAAACCCCACATTAGTCACCCATATAACCAATGTGGGAGTCCAAGTCCCATACCTTGGATTAGGATCGTAACAAATACATAAGGACTCAATTATCAAAATAAGTAACTTGATAGATAGTTGTTTAAGCAGAGAATTGGGAGTATTACAATGACTGCATGTCACGAAGAGGTGAGGCTTTAAGGAGTTGTGGGAAGCCCATTTGTCTCAATGGTGCAGGTTTCTCTCACGTTGAAGGAAGTTGAATACAAATTTAAGGAAGAAAAGTTGAAAAGGAGTTATTTGGTTCTCAAAATACAACCAAATTTAAAAGGAGGATCCTGAGCTTGTTCACAATGGGGAAGCTGATACGAACCTTAGGAAAACCTCACCTCAAAAGCTAGTTCAAAAGGAAGGAAAGTTCAAAGTCCATATAAGCCCCACACCAGATCTCTTATGTTTCCGATATGGGACTCAAGTCTCATAACTAGAGTTGTGGCCCAATAAGTATGGCTCAATTGTTGAAAGAAGCAGTGATTTGAAATATAACAATTTACGATCAAATCTAAGTCCCAATAAAGCAGCAGATATAATTATGATTTGTTTGACAAGAAAAGAAAAGCAACACATTTGGCATGATTTGAGATCTAAGATTTGGGACGTGTTTTAAATGATTTAACTGTAATTATTTATTTATTTTTAGAAGTTAGTTACCGTTGTTAGAAATTTTCTTTATTTTTAGGATTTTTGAATTTTGAATTAATTTGTAATTAATTTATAAACAGTGCTTATGACCCTTATTCTAGGGGTTGAATTCTGTTATTTTGATAATTATAATTAAGAACCGGAGGGTTACTCTTTTAGAAAATCTCAACTTTTAGTTTAGCCACCTTTTCTATGCGCTTTCGGTATCACATTCCACCACGCTCCGCAGCCCCGACAATTACGCAGCCGGGCTTTGCACTAGTCTTTTACCAGCCCTGGGAGAAAACTGCAACGCCAGCGTCACTAGTCGCGCCACTCGATTGCAATGAGGAGACATAATGGAAGGCTCTGATACCAATTGATACAAACCATGAGAGAGTCTCACCACAAAAGCTAGCTCATAAGGTAGGAGAGCCCAAAGTCCATATAAATCCCATACCAGGCCCCTTATGTTTTCAATGTAGGACTCAAGTCTCATACCTTGCAATTGAATCATAACAGAAACACATCAGAGTCCCTTGAGATTCTTAAATACATCCATGAGACCTACAATTAATAATCTCTCTTATATTAATTGTGATTGCCATGTTGCCTGTTGGGGTTCTATTTGCAAGGTATGGGACTTGAGTCCCACATTGGTTGTATGGGCAACTAATGTGGGGTTTATAAGGCCTTGGGCACTCCCACCCTTTGAGCTAGCTTTTGGAGTGGTGCATCTCAAAGTCTCATCATTGCCCAAGTCAGAATCGCCAGTAAGTGAGAGTGGCTCTCACCACCAGTCAAAAGGGTGGTGCTGCCGAATCATTGTGGTATGGTGGTTTTCAGACAACAATAGTGGCAATTCACAAGAGGGAAGACGGGGTGGTCACGGAAACAAGGCAAAGGATTGGGAAATATCTCGTTTGCTCTTCAAACAACGCAAAGGATTGGGAAATATCTCGTATGCTCTTCATTGTTCAAACTCTAACACTGTAGGATTCATTGAAAATTACAGATTTATAAAACAATTTGTTCTCCTTGATTTTGTTGTTTTGAGAATAGAAAGTTAAATATCAGAACAAAAACACCTTAGAGGTGTGCTCTAATTCCTGTTCTAAAAAACTAAAATGCGTATGCTGTTCTTAGAATTATTTTCACAGAACACTCATTACCAAATAATTTTTTTATTTTTTTTTTGAAACTAAAAAACTGTTCTGTGAAACAGAAATCAAACTGGCCCTTTCTTTTTTTTCATCTATCTTCTTACTGTTTTCTGTATTTTCCAGAGAATTTCCTCTGTTGTAAGGAGCTGGGCTCCCTCTGTTGGATAAGTAATATTCGGTGATTACCAGTTTAACCATACCAACTTTTCCCTAAGGACTAATTATGCATTGCAATAATACAAAGTGCTGCTTAGTGCTTACGCTTTCCGATAAGGATTTAGCATCAAGACAACAAACAATCAACACATAACACATGGCCAAAAAATAAATAAATCTTACCAAAGCAGCAGCACATCTGATACGAGGTGATGGCCTTTGAAATATAGCAATCTGAAGTTCTCCTTTTCTGACGTTATATGGTAAGGGTTGCATCCCAACTATGTTTGGTCCATTATGCTTAACATGTGCTTGAGACTGACTTCTTTTACAACTAACTTCATAATAAAATAACAAAAAAAATTCCATGACTTAAGAAACTTCCGAGACACTTGTCTCACCACATTATGTTACTAAAACTAGCTCAAATATTGGGATGTATAAAACCAATGTACCTGGTAACAATAGAGGTGAAGTGCCAATACAGCTTTCCATTGTTGTCCACTTCTTGCTTATGACTAAATCCTAAAAATGCAAGTTGGTAGAAAAATGAGGCAAAAAACAAATTGTCAGTTTCAAACCGAATACTTATGATGAGCTGAGAGGTCGCTGTTGAACATAGGCATAGGCAAGTAGAAAAATACTGAGAGTTTTTCTTCAATTTATTTTACATGATAGTACATTTAGGCCATGCTTGAAAATTGAAACTAATTCCTTAAAATAATTCAGTTTAATTTTTTATTGAACTTTATAATTGAATTCTTATATTTGGACTTTGGATTCTTTTTTTTCTTTTTTTCTTTTTTAAGAATTGGATTGGATTTCTATGTTTAGACAGCAAATTAAATTGACAGAACTCTGCTTAATTAAAAATTTTACACCATATCTCCTTTTACCAGATAGTTTTACTCATTTGTCCTCTGTCAAAAGGATAAACAATGAGCAAGCAAATGGAGAGCTTTACAATTACAACTGATCAAGAAACACATTCTGACAAAAAAGGAATTGCTTATCTAACTGTTCCTCCATTAAAGAAGTTTCAAGTAACAAGTTCTATGAAAAAATAATATTAAAAATAGTAATGAACTACAATGTAGTTTTCTAAAGCCATCCTGGTGATGCCTTCAATGTAGAGTAAAAGCAACCAAATTTTCAGCTATAATAAAGCATCCCTATTCAGGTATTTTAAATTATCTGTTAGCTTCTGATGAAATAGAAGAAGGACTTGGCCAGGTAACTTTCGATATGAAATATTGTATTAAAAAGCCAAGCCCTAAGCATAGGGGCATAAAGGCCAACTTATGCTCCTTAAAGGTAGATATCCAGTTGAGCAACTTAATTCAAAATCAACAAGCAGGACACTCATTGCCATCGAACTATTAACGAACTGCTATTTTGTATTTGCAGCTTGATACATCATCATTAAGCAGTTGGCAATAGGTAAAATACTACTAACACCAATTTTTTATATGGAACTGGCAAGTGTCAATATAGAACTCAAATCCAAAACATAAACATAAAACAATAGCATATTGAGGTGCTTAAAAAAACTGAAACAGATCTCACAAATTTTTTGTCCATACCAAAAATTACTAACAGGAAAAACATCTATTCTCTCCTATGCTCAAAAGAAATCAGATATGCCCAGAATGAAATCTCAAAGAAAACACACAAAGCCTCACCATATCAAATTCAGCAAGAAATTATAGTGTGTTAACAGAGCAATGTTGAGATTTCGAGTTAAAGATGACTAGAAACCTGCAAGATACAGGTTAAGCACAGCAAGAAAATACAGTAAAAAATGTAATTTTAATGAGTAAACCTTCTCTGCACAGCAAGAATGAATCTTGCTCACAGAAAAGATAGCAGCATACTACAAGTCCCTCTTTCAAACAATCAAAACTCCAGAGAAAATATCCTCAGCCCTCTCCTCTCAGTCAACTAGAGAGTAACAACAATCCCCACTGTCCATTCCCCTTGAATATTTCCCTCCTTATCTACTAACCGACCTACTAGATCATACAACTCAGTTACAAGTATAAGTCAGTTGGGATATTACAAGTCAGATAGAGTATTCCCGTTTGTTAACAGCCCCACTCAGCCCAAATGGGTAAACTAGGGGTTCCCTAACAGAGACGTCAAAGAAATTCAACAAGATCCCCAATTTTACATTGAATAAGATCCAGTTTCCCCAATAACAACTATGGACAGTAACAGAGGAGAACACCAATTCAGTGGACATTGATCCTCTACTAGAAAGCTTTACGTAGGTGTGTGTATATAAGCGGGTGTGAGAAAGACTGAGGGGCATAGCAAGAAGTATTTGGAAGGCTCATCTTTACTTATAAAGTTAGTGCAACGACAGGATAAAATATTCTTTTTAAAACAAAATGAATTCCCAACTCCCAAATCATACCAAATATGATGGGATTTGAAAATTTTGCAAAACACCTTCACAATTTTCTAACAAATTGAATTAAAGACTACAAAGGAGGGCAACCTAGTGCTATAAAACTCCTCCTCTGGGCAGGGTCCAGCGAATGGCCAAACTCATTTTGTGGGTCTATAGTAGGCAATAGGCATTCTTACATTGCATTAGCAAGAGGCTGATTACATGATTCAAATTTTCTGCCTCTGGGTCACATGGCGACAACTCCAAATGTTGTGCCAAGTTAAAAGACTCCCAAACTAAATTCCAAATAAAATAAATTACAAAATGAGGATTGAATTCAAACTAACTTTCAATTTTCAGGTGTTCTAAACATAACCTTAAGGAAGAATTATCAAGCTTGGTGAATTTTTCCTTTCTTGACCTTTCTGGATATTGTGTTGTGGATATGGCCACTAAAAAAAAAAAAGTTGATGCAAACTAAAACATGAGAAAAATGTAGTTGCAATCAGTGGTCGCCAAAACTACGATTGCATTTGCATTGAAAAATCCACACGAAATAATTCAAACTTCATATCATAGTCGAACAACAAGCGAAAAGTTCCACAGAAGTGCAAGCCTAAGCCAAGGGAACCTCAAAGATAAGAGAGAAATTTCACACATCATAAAGTAATCGTATATTCACTTACTTTGAAACCAAAACATTCATAAAACACAAGAAGGACACAAGCAAACACTGAATTAAAAATAAATAAATAAAAAATTCCAATAATTTCAGGGATAGAATATTATCAAACAGAGCCTCGATTATTGAATAAAAATTTCGATAACAAATAAAAGGGAGCATTACCTGAGAATGAGAGATGACGGTGGTCGAAACAATGCCCTTGCACGGTTCTAATAGGCAATGTCATTTAACAGAAAGGAGAATGGCGGTGAATGGCTAACCGGGTTTGGATATTGGGCATGTTTTGTTAATCGGGTTGGGCTAAATTTTAAATTGGCAACTATTATGTTAGTTTTTTTCTACAAAAATTTCTCTAGTTTTATATTTTATATTTTATATAACGGAAAAATATTTCTTTTTGTAATTAGGGGTGTTTAAAATGTTCAAAAGAACTAAACCATTCCATAACCAAACTGCTCCACATTTTAAAAATCGGTTACTTTTAAAAACCGATTTCATATAAAATTACATTTTATTTTATAAATTGATTATTTACCAAACCATAAAAATAATTGATTATCGATGGTTATCCATAACCAAACTGCTCTACAATTAAAGAACAAATAAGTATTATTTTTTATTATGCCTATTATATTAGTAAATTGACTCAAACTTCCAAACAATAAACTAGCAGAAAAAGTTAAGCAACTTAAGTAGAAAACATTTATTTCAAAAAGAAAATTACACATAAATCGAAAGGTCGCATCCTAAGAAAGCATTTCTTAGTGGACTATGGTTGGATTGTATGATTGTATTTGATGTTTTGTATAAATGCATTCATATAGAGCTATTTGATAATATGATATGTTTTGTTCTGATGTGGTTTCTGTAATGATCTTTGGTCATTGATTGTACGTACACTGATGTCTGCTTGGGATCCTCCCTCGGGACTGACTGTGTACATCTCTAATATGTTCTGGTTTCGCTAGGGGTCATGCGGACCTTGAGATCGCCACCCCGAAAGCTAGCTCAAAGGGTGGGAGTGCCCAAGGCCTTATAAATCCCACATTAGCTTCTTATACAACCAATATGGGACTTGTAACATTGCCACCCCCTTTAAGGGACGACGTCTACGGCGGCTTTCACTCTATCGACACTGACCCGACGGTGGCCTTTTCCCCCCTTGGGGCGGCTTCACTCACCTATCAGTATTCAGTGCCCAAAGACACCTTAATCCAGCCTATAAGTAGCTCTTTCCATGGCTTCAACTCTCAATGAAAGCACCAATTGATACGGACCTTGAGATCACCAACCCAAAAGCTAGCTCAAAGGGTGGGAGTGCCCAAGGCCTTATAAACCCCACAGTAGCTTCCTATACAACCAATGTGGGACTCGTAACAGGATCCTCCCTTGGGAACACGTGCGTTGATTTCCGCTTGGGGTCCTCCCTTGGGAATGACTGCGTACGCCTCTGTAAGATATGTATATATGTTTTGTTCAGTTATGATATCTGTTATATGATGTTTTGTATACTCTGTATCTGACTCTCATGCAGGAGTGGTCCTAGGGGTATGGAGAATTCTTTATAAATCTGGAGCTTATTGAGATTTGTTATCTCACCCCTTTTGGGAACATCATTTCAGGTGTACTGTCTGCCAATGAGCATACACGGGGCAGGGACACGACTCGTGGAAAGAGTGCATTGCGGATCGGATTTTTGGGTAGCCGTACGCTACTATTATTTTTGAAGGATGGTTATTTGCATTAGTATTCCATTTATTTTGGTAGATCATGATGTCTGATCCGTTTCTTTGTATATGGCTTGTATATGTTTTGTACATGTTTTCCGTTTTGATGCATGTACATTTGTGTATTCAGGCATATCTATGTTATGAGGTAGTATTCAGTATATGTCTACATGTAGTTATGCATGCTGTTAGACATAGTGGCACAGAGCCAAATTATATATGAGCCCATGGATGGGTATGTGGCATGTGATGGATATATGATAGTTTGTAATCATGGATTATATAAACTGTTTATCAGGACACCTTGAGAGTGGGATTTGCAAATCCCCGTTTGTCCGATTTACAGACGTCACTCTGTCCGATTTTCGTCTCCGTCAAATGAAAATTAAACTAGAAGAAGCATTCAATGTGATATATCATGTGAAAAGGATTAAAGAAAAAGAAAAGTTAGCTCGTATTTTCGTAAGTTAAGTCTTCCGCTGTTTCTGTTTAGTATCATATATATGTTAATTAAACCGGCTCGAGACAAGAATGTTACATCTAGTCTATGGCTTGTAGTTCCATGACTTAATAAACTATTTATATTATGAGATTATTCAATTAGTTATTTATTGCAATTTACATACAGTCGATTTTTGAAAAAGAATAAGTAAATTCATATGGTTAGTATGATAATGTTCATAATTGGAAAAGCTGCGCTTATTACCATTTATATGTTTAATACACCGGGTGCATACGGAGTGTTACACAATCCAGTTACTGTACAGATATAACATAACATGATCCTTCAATCATTTTCATTTAAACATACACACATACATCATATCTGAGGAACCCATGAAAGTCATTCTACCATGCCCATGTTTAGTCCCTAACTGGTATGGTCCTTTCAAGAGATCCTGTGTCTCCTAAGTTGCTACCCTCATGGAGGTTATTCTACCATACCCATGGAAAGGTCATACATACCGACTCATGGAGGTTATTGCTTTGTAAATGTATCTATTCTTTAGAATATGGAGGTTTTGGGAGGCATAGAATGGGAAACAATCATTGGGTTCTTCTTTTCCGAGGCCAACTAAAGGTATGTTTCTGATTAAAACCGTGTATAGATTCATTTATTGTAAGTTGTTAAAAAGTATTTCTATTTAAGGATTATATCTCTTATTTAGGGATTGCATATTCTGTAATTGATTTAGATTTGATTTGTATTATTTTCCTTGATTACCTAGTTTCTTAATTTTCTTATTTTCTTAGTTTCTCAATAATAGATATTGTAAATTCCTAGTTTCCTTTTATTAGAGATGGTTTTTTGGTGGCTGCCTTTTTCTGTCTCACTCTTTTTCACTAACTCTTTTTCCCTTTACGAGGTTCTCTTGCTATAAAGGAAACTCCCTTTGTTAGACAAAATGGATAGAAGACATCTTTATGTATTGCTATAAAGGGTCTAACCTCTCTGGTTTCTTGCCAAAAGCAATGCCAATCCCACCTTCAGGGCCTTCTAGGAAGCACAACAACATTGGATTACAAAGCTCACTGGGGAAACCGTAGAGGGATATCTTGTTCCTTCTTTATCCTAGCCTCTAGTCTCTTATAGAAAATTTAAGGGTAACTTAAATGGTGCCTTAATTGTATTTTGTCGTTACTTTTTTGTTTTTTTGGTTTCCCCTCCTTTCTGGTTATTTTTAAGATCATTTTCATGGAACAAACAGTTTCAGCATTGGTTATTTTTTGTTCTAATTCTACTTCTTTGTCCGCAGCATCTTCTAATTCTTCTGTGGGTGGTTCTATTAGGAGAAAACCATTCAGAAGACTCTCGGGTCGTTATGAGTCTAGAATGGTGGTTGACCCTGTTCTGAGTTTCACCAAAGACCCTTCTATGAGAAGTAGCATTTGTTCTTGCCCTGACTGTGGTGAAATCTTCATGAAAGCTGAAAGCTTGGAGTACCATCAATCTGTTAAGCATGCAAGTATGTTTCTTTTTCATATCTTCCCTTCTTTTTTTATCACTAATATTTGCTCACTTATATAAACAACAACATCCCATTCTTTTGTTCAACAAAATCTTGATTTTTGTTTTTTGTTTGTGATGTTCTTAATTTGAGCTAGTTTATCTTCACTCTACCTCTATCAAATTCAAAGCATATAGATTTAGTTTCTCCTTATAAATGTTCCATTTTTTTAATCATCTCTAGTTTCAAATTTTCAACTCACCATAACTGAATATTTGCTTCATTACCTTTTTCTGATGATACAAATCTCAGTTTCTGAGCCTGGTCCTGAAGACACAAGCAAGAACATAGTAGAAATTATATTCCACTCGAGAAGAGGGCAATGTTTGTTTGCAGGGTGATAGCAGGGAGGGTGAAGAAGAATGCAGAAGGTGGAAACATGGAGGAGTATGATTCTGTTGATGGTTCTGTTGGGGCTTATGCAAATTTGGACGAGTTGTATGTTTCCAACCGTAGAGCTATATTGCCTTGTTTTGTTGTAATCTATAGAGGCTTTTGATTAGTGTTGTAATCTATAGAGGCTTTTGATTAGTGTTGTAATCTATAAGCTAAGTTGAACTACTTTACATGTCTGTGCTAGTTTGGTGCTTTGTATGTTGACTCAACCCGCTATTGTATATGACAACATTTACCTTTTGTTTATACTATCTGTACTCACAGTTGCGGCGGTGTGATGTTGCAGCTGCATGCAGTATGCAATTTAACCATAAACATACATGTTATTTATTTTATGCGTATTCTATGCTGTCATTGGTTAGTATCTTATTTTTAAAAAGTTTTACAGCAAATAATTGGGTGAGGATTAATTTTACACCGGCATAACAACTTTAAATTTTTAGTTATGTAAGCATAGTGAATCAATTACTGAAAACGAGTGTAACACTTCTTATACTTTTACTGTTACGAGAATAACTTGCCCCTAAATAATTATATTATTTTTGTAAGTGTATTTGCAGTGCGGAGTAGAGTAGAGTACAGAAAAATGATAAACAAACTCTGGCAGTCTATACATTCCAAGAAGTGATAAATGTTGTGGAAGTTGATGACCGAGAGAAACTTAAACATATTGTGGGAGTCTAAACCTCCAAAAAGTGCAGCATTTGTGGAGGTCTGGAACTTCCAGAAAGTATTTCAACAAATTGTGGTGCTGCACATAAAGACGCCACAAAATGTGTTGTGATGCACGCGAAATTGAAGGTTGATATGAATGCCACAAATATCTTTTGTAAGGGTCAAAGACCCCGTAATTATAAATATGACTCACAAAATAGCTAAATTTGTGTAGTGCATGAGCCTAAGTCATCGTCCATCAACTCAAGACCACCACCATTTTCATCATCTTAGAGTTACGAATTCTGCGCCTAGTGTATAGTTGTACACTCTAAGACTCCTACAGGTTCTTGGGTGAAGTTAGTCCCACTCATGTCCACAATTATTTGGCCACATGCCTTTATTATGTGCCTGTGGTGGGGTGGGACCTTCAAACGGATAAGAAATCATGAATCTGTGGTGTTCTATGGGATAAGGAATCAAATGGGAAAATTTTGTGGTCATTTTGCCATTTTCTGCAAACGTTATCAACATATATATTACACGAGAAAAATGTCTGTTATTTTAAAAAAAATGTAAAGTTAGAAATTTTTTAATATGGTTGAGGACCATCATAGTCATTCTATTAAAAAATTGACACCTGAATTAATTTTTTTTCCCCTCTCTTCTCAACCTTTTCTCTCATCTGAGTCTCACCAAATTTTTTTTACTTCCGGAGCACACTAATTTCGCTCGTAGAGTTGTATCATTTTGAGTGAGAGAAAGAGATAAATAAAAAAAGAAAAAGAAAAAAAAATAAAGATGTGAATCTCACCTCTTTATAAAAGTAAAATAACATAAATTATACACTTTTCTCATATTACGTATTCCGGTAGGTATTGGTCATAAATCGCATGCCTGAATCTCACCTTACGTCATTTTGGACAATATCGAGAATATGCAGTTTGTTTCTAAATAATTGTTAAATACTTTTACCTTACCGTTGACCAATTGTTTATGGTTTCCTATATTATAAAATGCTTCTAGTTTAAATGGTCCATTTCTAATTTTCGTTTTTTCTTCTCAAAGATATGCATAGGTTACGGCAAATTTAATATATTGCCCTGTTGTTATGTGTGTGATAATATTTCTATTCTTCAAAATAGCTTATAGATTAACTTTATTTGACACTAGATATTACAATCATGCTTTTGGGGCCAATGTGGTACTTGAACAGTGAGAAAGAAAATAAAAAGGATATCTCATATGATACCACGTGATTCTAATCCAGTTTTGAATCCAATTTTTGATTTATTTTAACTTTATAAGATAATATAATTGAGCTATAATAGATTTTGATTCATGGTTCAGTACCTTATCAATTTTCTTCCTAAGGGTCTTTTCTTAGATTATTTAAATACTTGATTCTAGGTTCGGCACCTTACAAATTTTGCATACGTGATAGGTTAGGATTCTACACACTACAGTGTGTTATTGTTCTTCACTGTATGTTATCAAAACTTAATTAACATGCTGCCAAAGTTAACAAGTTATTGCTGCTAGAGTTTCATATACTCTATCCTATCAAGAGCTAAATAT
Source organism: Gastrolobium bilobum (assembly GCF_033153095.1). Taxonomy (NCBI): domain Eukaryota; kingdom Viridiplantae; phylum Streptophyta; class Magnoliopsida; order Fabales; family Fabaceae; genus Gastrolobium; species Gastrolobium bilobum. The sequence goes on from NW_026899004.1 coordinate 38,576, forward strand.
ACTGTTGTAGTCAAATATTTGACAAGCTGTTAATTCACTGTGAAAAAATTAATATTGTGTCTGCTGTTGTACGCTGTAAAGCTGTTTGTTTGCTGTTAATATTTAATTTACTGTATGCTATAATCACATAGTATGTTTGATTAATGCTGTCTTAAGTAGACTTGTTGTCCTAGTTATAATTGCCGCATAAGAAAAAGTCCACCAAGGTGCTAGCCTTTCGAATTAATTAACTAACGTAAATAACACTTCATGTACAACACGAGAAACCCAAAGAAAAAAAAAGATAAATAATTGGATTGTTTTGAGTTTTTTTTTGTTTTTTTAGCTTGCATATAGATTTTGTTTTTGGTTTTAATTTAAGTCATCAATTCTTCGTATTTTCCTTTTATATTTTGTTGCTTTTGAGTCATCAATTCCTTGTTTATGTTTTTAGATTCCTTGGATCGAGTTTTCTTTGCCTTGATTCTTCTTATTTTCCAGCTCATACAACACCAAAAAGCCGAACAGAGTTGTTTCATATTGTTTGCCTTTCGGTCTTATCCCACGTGAAGGAACTACCATCAATTATTGGTTCTTTTGTCTAGTGTTGGAAATTATTGGTGGCACTCGTAATTGCTTTATCTTTTCTTTTTATTGTTTTGTACTTTTTCTCAAAATACAATTATATTACAGTTTTTCTAGGAAGAAGCCATGATATAGGCATATATCTGTAGCGTCTCCTTTCCCATTTTATCGTTATTCTTGAAAACCATAGGAAAGTGATTAAGAGTGTGTTTGGATCCTTTTATTTTTAAACTAGAAGTTATTTATAAGCTAAACCTAAAAAAAAAGTTAAAAAATTACATAAAAAATTTAGTTTAAAAATTATTTAAAAACACGTATTTCAAAAAAATTATCTCTCTATCTTTATCACTCTTCATTTTAAAAAAACACATAATTCAAAAAAAAAAAACAGATACTAGCTTAAAAATTTAATTTTTTTTCTTCGTTATAAAAAAAAAACTTTTTAGCTTTTTTTCAAAAAGCCTAACTTATACTTATAATAGAAAAGAGGATGCAAATAGTCACTGAGCCAATCCGTACTTGTTTACAATTAATTACGTTAGAGTTTTGCTTTTAGTTTCAAACAAAAACAAAAAGAAAAGAGCGTTGCAGATTGTTTGTAAGGTTTCTATTCTGCTTTAAAGTTAGTTGTTTCTCATGTCGATCGTACAACCCTAAAAATCAAGTTCCAGAGCGTTTCTATGTTGTTGATTGTTTGTCTTTTACTTTGAGTCTTTAAATTTTCCTTTGAGATTTGTTGTTCTGATTCCCAGTTAGAATATCTTATTTTGGAGCTCATAAAACCCAGAAAATCCGACCAAAAAAATCTAAAAGAAAAATGAAGAAAATGTTTCATATTGTTTGCTTTTTGGTTTGAGTGTTCTTTGGCTTATAAGATTCCAGTTATTTTCGAGCTCATATAACATCTCAAAACCGAAAAAGAAAAAGAAACAAAGAACTGTTGGGCTGATACCTGGTGAAGGAACTACCATCAATTTCAGTATTCACTCTCTTCATTTGAAGTATTGGATTGGAGTTTCCTCAACAAGAGAGGTACGCATTTGTTCTCTTTTTTTTCTTTTTTTGATATATTTCAATTCGTACATCACTTTGGGGTTAATCCTTTTTGAAATAGCTATCACGATTAAGGTTTTAAATTTAGAGAAAAATATTTATCTTTGTGATTTTATATGTTAACTGTTAATTTCTATCGATCAACGATTATAATTTATTGGGTCAAAATTATTAATTAATTAATAATTTACACTAAATTTGTAATAAATCCTAATCATTACTTAACAGAAATCAACGGTTAGATCTAAAATGATAAAATTATATCTTTGATAAAGACAAATATTTTTCCCGTCTACCCAAGTACAGTACTAAAAAAGATCAAATACATACTCTAATACATACTCTACCCAAGTACAGTACTAAAAAAGATCAAATACATACTCTTATTCCTACCTGCTTAGATATTTTCAACCTCTTGCAGCTCAAAATTGCTATCAATGCTTACCGGTCTATATTTAAAAAAAAAAATTATTTATATTATTATTATTATTATTTGATGCAGATTATTTGGGTTATTTACATCACTCTATTTGTTAAAAAAACATACCGTCAATATTGCCAAAAACCCAACTACACGTGAATCTGCTTAGTTGCTCGTTTCATATATGTAAGAGTTTTTGTTTTTTTTTTTTTTTGAAAATTCTAGAGGTTTTTGCTATTTAATGATTTATAACAGTTTGGAAATAATTACCGAAAATAAACGTTTTTATTAAGCTTTTTTGTGATATTTTTAGTTTACAACAGTTTGAGTCCTAAAATTAGTTCATCTAAATATGCTATTAATATTTTTATTCGGTATGTTTTGTCAGCAGTTAATCTTGATCTGACCTTAAAAAATTTAAAACAAATAATATACATATATCCATAATAATAATAATAATAATAATCTTTTAATTGGCATGTTTAATTTATTTATTTTTTACTTGTTTCTTTTATCTAGATTATTTTCTGGATTAAGTATATATGTTTATTAGCTTTATTGCTTTGTTTGAATTATTCCAGTTTTAAACCAGATTCTTGTTTTAATCAAAATGAAACGAATCACAACTTTTAAAAAATTGCATGATTTTGAATTTCCTATTCTTTAGCAATTCAAATTGTGTGTTTTTTTTTTTTAATATAGTCTTTTTGATTTGTTTGGTAGATTAGTCTATTTTGTTCTTTTTATTATCTTGTAACTTGTAAATATTTTAATTCATATACAATCTTTACTTTTTACTTTACTTGTAAAAATTGTGATTTCATTAATGATTACTGAGTAATTTTTATTTAAACTTTTTTATATTTATTTTATGAGATAACTTAATGTTTTCAAAATAGTTTAAAATGTAAATCCTAGGTTGATTTCAAGTGATTGTAGTGAAATTCAATTTTCTCCAATTTTCTATTAATAAACATACTCCCAAGTTTAGCTTTGTTTTCTCATAACGGGTTCTAAATTTTCAAAGAAGTTTTTAATTTCGTTCTGGTCAAATAAAGTAAGTGATATTGAGTTCAAATTTGAATTATGAATTTAAATTCAGGTAGTCTTTTTAAAGGATCCACTTCATTAAGTTGCTACTGTTTTTGATCCTTCGACTATCTTATCTTCGAGCATAAATTCAAACTGATTATCCTTGTTTCGAGTTTCAAGGTAATGTGTTTTCAACATGAGTGTATAAAATGCTTCTCTTGTCTTTTCCTCATCCAAAATAATGTTTATTGCTTTCAGTCTTAATGGATATTCTCATTTCCATTGCTGGAAAAGTAGCGGAGTATACTGTTGAACCTATTGGACGACAAGCAGGTTATTTAATATTCTACAAGGACAATTTCAAGAAGCTAGATGATCAAGTCAAGGAGCTCGAGGATACAAGAGTAAGATTGAACCACTCGGTTGAAGACGAAAGAAGAAATGGAAAAGAAATAGAAAGAGATGTGCAGAACTGGCTGGAGAAGGTGAATGAGGTCATTGAAGAGGCAAATCAGCTTCAGAAAGATCCTGGTCGTGCAAGGGTGGGGTGCTCTGGATGGTCATTCCCCAATTTGATTTTACGACATAAACTTAGTAGGAAAGCTTCAAAGATAGAAAATGAGGTTGTTGAGGTACAGGGAAAAGGGAAATTCAGTCGAGTTGGTTACCTTCCTCCTCTGGATGGAGTAGGTTCAACTTCAAGCACAGGTGGTAACGAAAAGCTTGAGACAAGAGAGTCAATTAAGGAGGACATTATGCACGCTCTTAGAGACCCTAAAGTACACAACATTGGGGTCTATGGGCTAGGCGGTATGGGTAAGACCTATATGGTGATGGAAGTTGCTCAAATAGCCACACAAGACAAATTGTTTGATAAAGTAGTTATGGCCAATGTATCTAAAACTCCAGACCTTAGAACAATTCAAGGGGAGATTGCGGATTTGTTGGGTTTTCGATTTTATGAGGAGACTGTTGTTGGTAGGGCATCCCGCTTAAGGCAGAGAATTAAAGCAGAGAAAACTATCCTTGTCATTCTTGATGATATTTGGACCAAACTTGATTTGAAGAAAGTGGGAATTCCTTCTGAGGATGAACATAATGCTTGTAAGCTATTGATGACTTCTAGAAATCAGGATGTGTTGGTCGAAATGGATGCTAAACCGAATTTCAAAGTTGACGTTTTGAATGAAGCAGAAACATGGAAGTTATTTCGATTCATGGCTGGGGATGTAGTTAAGGATATCAATTTACATGATATAGCAACTCAAGTGGCAAAAAAATGTGCAGGTTTTCCTCTTCGGCTGGTAACGGTAGCACGAGCATTGAAAAATAAAGATATTCATGCTTGGAATGATGCATTAAGGCAACTAAAAAGTGTTGATCATTGGGAGGTGGATGCAATGACTTACTCTGCTTTGGAGTTGAGTTACAAATCATTGGAGAGCGATGAAATGCAGGTACTCTTACTTTTTGCTGTACTGGATTCCTCCAGTGTGGAGTACTTATTGAAAGTTGCAATGGGTTTGGATATATTCAAGCCTATAAACACTGTGAAAGATGCAAGACATAGATTTTATAAAATAATTGGATCCTTGAAGGCATCTTGCCTATTGTTTGAAGATAACACACGTGAGCATATCCAAATGCATGACCTTGTTCGTGAAGTAGCTATCTACATAGCTTCAAGAGATCAATATGTATTTTTTGTGCAACCGAAGACTGAGTTGAAATGGCCAATAAAGAATTTTCTAGAAAGGTGCACACAGATCATCTTAGATAATTGTCATATTCATGAGCTTCCTCAAAGGTTAGATTGTCCTAACGTGAAGCTTTTTAGCTTGGATAGTGCTAATCGTTCTTTAGAAATCCCAAATCCTTTTTTTGAGGGAATGGGAAGCCTCAAAGTGTTAGATTTAACATGGTTGAACTTGTCTTTGTTACCCACTTCTTTTCAGTCCCTAACTAGGCTTCAAACATTGTGTTTGGATCAATGCATTTTGGAAAATATGAATCAAATTGGAGCTTTGAAAAATTTAGAAATTTTTAGCCTTTGGAAATCTTCGATGACGAAATTGCCAAGAGAAATAGGGCAATTGACTCATCTAAGAAAGCTTGATTTAAGCTATTCTGGTATTGAAGTCTTCCCACCCAACATCATATCAAGCTTGACTAATTTGGAGGAGTTGTGCTTGGGAAATACATCCATTAAGTGGGAGGTTGAGAATTCAGCTAACCAAAATGAAAATGCTAGCCTTGCTGAGCTTCGACAATTGTCTAACTTGACTGCTCTAGAATTACAAATTCGCGAGGCTTCGATTTTGCCAAAGGAATTGATATTTGAGAAGGTAGAACGATATAAAATTGTTATCGGAGATGTATGGGAATGGTATGACATTAGGAATGTAAGCTTGAAAACATTGAAACTCAAACTTGGTACCAATATACATTTAGAGCCCGGGATTAAAGCATTGATTAAAAGGGCTGAGAATTTGTACTTGGATGATGTAGTTGGAATTTCAAATGTTCTTTATCAAATGAATAGGGAAGGATTTCCATTGTTGAAACATCTCCATATCCAAAATAATGCTAAAATGATGCACATTGTTGACTCAATGGGTAGGAATCAAGTGAAGGTTTCGTTTCTCAACTTGGAAACATTGGTACTTCAGAATCTTAAAAACATGGAGAAGATATGTCATGGCCCACTTGCAGTTAATTCTTTTGGCAAGCTTAGAATCATCAAAGTTAAAAATTGTGTCCAATTAAAATATCTTCTCTCCTTTTCAATGGTGGAAGGACTTTCCCAACTTTCAGAGATTGAAGTTTGTCAATGCAATTCTATGAAGAAGATAGTGCTTGTAGATTGCGATGCAAGCGCAGATAAAAATAAAATTGAGTTTCTTTCACTGCGTTCTTTGACTTTACAACATTTGCAAACTCTTGATAATTTCTTCTCTTATGAATTGACCTCCTCCATAACCAAGCATCAATGGTTGCAGACTAGTGTTCCTGTATCGTTTTTTAGTTCCCAGGTATGTTCTTTTGCTCTTATTCTTGTTTCGATGCATATGATAGTATTTTAAATTTATGACATGCATATTATCAAATAAATAATATACATATCCCCTAAGAATAACTTTACACGCAATTATCAAATAATTTTTAGCTTTATTTTTTAAGCACTTTATTTAACTTTAATTTAAAAGTAGATTTTAATTTAACAAAAAGAAGTACCAAATTAAGAGGCTAGCGCTACATTATTATTTTGAAGAAAAAAAATCCTAAGATTATACCATTGCAAAAAAAAAATTGTAGAAATAATGAAATTTTTAAAATAAACTCATAAGTCACTAGTCCAATCTTATCTATTAAATTAAATTAAATTATGAATTACTTAATTTCATATTTTATCCCCCAAAAATTGTTCATCTTCTCTTCTTTTTACAAAATATACATTTACATTGACGACAGGAACTGGTCATCTCGTCTTCATTTGCTTTGGTTAGATCAAGCGACAAGGATTAGAAAAACCCGAATTCTTGTACATAAGTTTTGTACCAACTTTTTGGTGGGTTAGGTCGGATTGACTCTGGGGACCAAACCTACATTAATAGTTATTGGAAACTTGGACCTAATTTAAGATTTACGAATGATATATGGATTTCAAAAATTTGTTGTTCAATTCTTGTTGTTTCAATTTTTTTAATTATATCTTTAAAGTTTCAAGACTTTTTATTATTACTAAGCTTTCTGAATCTAATCCATAGGAATACAAATAGAATTTTTTAAAACTATAGGGACCATTTGCAAACTCTTAATTGCAAAGACGTATTGCAAACTCTTCAGCCACTCCTTGCCTTAGGGGTGGTTGTCAATTTCTTTCTGTATTTTAGAATTTCTTCATGCATAAAAAAAAAAAGCCTAAATAATATTAATAAGATAAAAATATTTACCATAATAAGTCTGGTAAAAATAGAAAAGTAGCCTATGGGAGCTTATGTCTTTTAAAATCATGGTTTATATTTGATGTTGAGGGAAAGGATGTTCGGTGAATCATATTATTATTAACAAAATCATGCATGGTTTTATATTCGATGATGAATATTAGATAATTAATAGAGCTATAAGTGTAAAATTTCTTAGTACTATCATTCAATGATATGTTTACGACATCAATAAATATACTTGACTATGATAATAGCTACTTGAAAACTCAAACCATGTTAATAGTAATAATGAACCAAAGGATCAATTTTTATATTTTAGAAAATTGGAGAATTTTTCATCAAAATATAAACATATGAAATGTCTACGCATTTTTTTCCTTTTTAATTTGATAAGTAAATCCTTATATCTACAAGAAATAGTTAATATAACTATTTTAATCTTTTTGGGTTTTTAATGAATAATTATGGATGTAACATTATACAATGCCAAGAAAGCATGTATAAATATTGGAATGGGTAATGCTTATCATAACTATCCCAATAGCCTGTCAATTAAGATTTTTGTTAATTTGTTTATATGTAGGTTGCATTCCCTAATTTGGATACCCTTAAGTTGAGCTCACTCAATTTGAACAAAATTTGGGATGACAGTCAGCATTCTGTTTCCAAATTGTCAAACTTGATTGTGGAGAATTGTGGTGGACTAAAGTACTTGTTCTCATCTACCGTGGTTGGAAGTTTTATTAATCTCAAACGGCTTGAAATTAGTAAATGTCATTTGATAGATGAGATAATAGCCACTAGAGAGAGAAACAATGGTACTGCTTGTGCTTCACTCAATGAGGTATGGTAATTCTACCATTTGGAACAATATTACAATTGTGAACTTGCATTTATATAAATATTTATCATTGATACAAATTAATTATTTATGATTTCATAAATTGTGAATCATAGGTTCGATTCTCCAAACTGGAGACAATCATATTGAAGGACATGGAAAGCTTGGAGACGATATGGCACTGCCAATTTGAAACAGTGAAGACGTTGCAAGTCAGAAACTGCAATAAAATTGTAGTGGTTTTTCCTTCTTCAATCCAGGAAACATACCATAACTTAGAGATGCTAGCGGTTACAGATTGTGCTTTAGTGGAAGAGATATTTGAATTGACTTCGAATGAAAAGAGCAGTATAGAGGATGGAACACAACTGAAAAGCATTACTTTAGAAGAATTGCCAAAGCTGAAAAGGACATGGAGTAGGGATCCTGAAGGAATTTTTCATTTTCATAATCTAGAAAACGTATATCTAAAAAGTTGTGGAAGCTTGGACTATCTATTTCCATTTTCTGTTGCCACTCACTGCTCACTTCTCAAAGAACTTTTTATAATGTGGTGTGGGAACATGAAGGAAATTGTTGCAGAGAAGGAAGGATCCATGTGCACAACTCCCCTATTTGAGTTTCATGAACTAAATAGTCTATTGCTTTGGGGCTTACACAAACTCAAGGGTTTCTATGCTGGAAGTTATACTTTAGCATGTCCATCTTTGAGAAAAATAGATGTTTTTAGGTGTGCAAAATTGAATTTATACAAGACTCTGTCCACAAATACTGATGGAAGGTTTCTAGATGGTAAACTCCCTGTTACTGTGCAGCAGTCACTTTTCAGAGTCGAAGAGGTATATATCATTTAAAATTGCATGAAAACTACATTACGTTGGATTTTTGCTTTTATCATGAAATTCCAAAAAATATGGCTATATCCAACCGTTGCATATTGGCACTGTTTAAGACAAAACCTATAAGCTACCATGAAATAGTAGTAGATTGGAAATTAATTGGCTCAATGGATCTGCTAGTTTTCACAATTGTAGAAAACTGGAATTTTAATACTCCAGTTACTTTTGAAAATTAGGTTAATAACAATATTTCAAATTCCTAGAAAGTATTAAATTGCTAAATGTGATCACAAAAAATTAAGAGGAAAAATATTAGGATTTTTTTAATATGGGAATTTATTTAAATTACACCACGCTGCATTTAAGTTTTTTAATATTGGTTTTGGCAAAGAGAGGTATTAAGCATATATTCAAAAAAAAATTATATTATTTGTGGTAAAACTTCATTATTATTTTTTTATCCGAAAAAAAGAATTATGCTTTTTTATTTTTTTCAAAAACCATATGTGCAAAAATATGATCACAAAAAATTGAGAACTTTTGTTCTTTAGTAGGCAATTGAGAACTTTTTATATCTGGAGTGATTTGAATATCATACTTTATGAGAGGTATGTAGACAAGCATAAATGGTTTTAGATGAAACTGAGGACTGGACACTGGTAATGACAAAAATAAAATAAAATGGAAAGTACAATGGCAGCATAGACTACTTTGAGTCAACTGTAAATATTCTTTTCTTTTCCTTTTGTATAAAAAGTAAATATTAATTTATTGTAAATTGTTCTTCATTTATGTTTTAGATGATTCCAAACTTGGAGAAGTTGAGAATAAGCTACAGGGACGCTAACATGATACTGCAAGCCCAAAATTTAGGTGCCCTCTTCACCAAATTGAAATATCTTGGGCTCACCGATTGTAGGGACGAAGAGCCTTCTTTTCCTGATTGGTTTCTCCAAAATGTGTGTACCCTTGAGGAGCTCGTTGTTGGATGTAGTTCCTACAAAAAGATATTTCAAGATGAAAGACTAGTAAGTGAAAAAACTTACCCACGGCTCAAAAGGTTGACACTGTATCAATTACCTAAACTTCAACATATCTGTGAAGAAGGATCCCAAATTGACCCAGTTCTTCAGGTTCTTGAATACTTAGATGTTGATGAATGTCATAATTTGACAAACTTGCTACCTTCCTCTGTTACTTTTAGTCACTTGACGTATTTGGAGATAACAAAGTGCAGTGGGTTGATAAATTTAATCACATCTCCTACGGCGAGAAGCTTAGTCAAACTGACAACATTGAAGGTAAAAGAGTGTAATTCACTTGAAGAAATAATAATAGGAAAGAGAGAAGAATATGACATTGTATTTATTAGTTTGGAAATATTGATGTTGGAAAGTTTGCCAAATCTTAACAAATTTTGCTCTAGTAAGTGCTTTTTGAGGTTTCCATTGCTGGAACAAGTAGTTGTGAGAGAATGTCCTCGCTTGAAGATTTTCTCTGTGGAAAATACAAGCACACCAAATCTTCGAAAAGTGAATGTGGCAAAAAATGATGAAGAATGGCATTGGAATGAGAACTTAAATGATACGATAAAGAAAATGTTTGAAGATAAGGTATCCTTTGATTTTGCAATTGATTTCCTATGTAATAATAAATCAATGCATTAGTTTTATTTAAACTAACCAAATAGATTTTTTTTCACAGGTGGCATTTTGTAGTTTCATGCATTTGAACTTATCTGAATATCCTGAGCTGAAAGAGTTATGGTATGGCCATCCTCAATGCAATGTATTCAGCAGTTTGACGTCTTTAGTGGTTCATAAATGTGATTTTTTATTGGATGTACTCTTTCAACCAAATTTACTGAATGTGCTTTCGAACTTGGAAGAACTAGATGTAAAAGATTGTAGTTCATTAGAAGCTGTGTTTGATGTGAAAGCTGAATTTGCTACAGAAATTTTAGTGAAGAATTCCACACTGTTGAAAAAGTTAACACTATCTAATCTTCCTAAACTGAAGCATGTGTGGAAGGAAGATCCCCATGGAACTGTTAGCTTTCAGAATTTGTGTGAAGTATCTATTATAGAATGCAAAATCTTAACAAGTCTCTTTCCACTCTCAATAGCGAGAGATATCAAAAACCTTCAAGATCTTCAAGTAACTGACTGTGGGGTTGAAGAAATTATTGGCAAGGAAGAAGGAGATGAGGAGATAATTAAATTTGAGTTCCCTCATTTGACATCCCTTCAACTTAAGCATTTGCCTAAACTCAAGGCTTTCTTTTCTGGGATCCATTCTCTACAATGTAAATCCTTGAAAATAATAAAGGTGTTCACGTGTCCAAAGTTGGAGCTATTTAAGACACAGCCTATGGGCTACCCAGAAAGAACTACAGATGACAAACTCTGTCTCTCAACTTATCAACCTCTTTTCACAATTGAAGAGGTATGGGTAGTGCAAAATTTTATACTTGCTGTAGTGAATAATTCTTGCACACTCTAGTCTTTTTTTTTTTTTTCATTAGAGAATTTTTTAAAAATATTTACCCTTGCAAAAATTCCGTTGTCTCCATTTGGCGAGAAAAACAATTCTTTTTTCAGTTGGGCAGATTGGTCATTTACATTTTGTTGATATTCTATGTAGTACTATGTATATATATTCTTTTGTTGAGAACAGTGAAGGAAAATATAGATTTCTTCAGTTCTAATTTTGGTTATTCAACAGGTACTTCCTAATGCAGAGAGGTTGATGCTGAATAACAAAGATTTTGACATCTTATTGCACAACCAATATTCAGGGAAGCTATTCAGCAAACTTAAATCTATTTGGGTGTCCGAATTCACTTATGAAGAAGCTCCTTTTCCGTATTGGTTTCTAAAAAATGTACCAAATTTGGAAGAGCTAGCGGTTCAATGGAGTTCCTTCACAGAGATATTCCAAGACGAACCACTTATAGGTGAGGAAAGACAAATCAAAATTAGCACAAGGCCTAAAAAGTTGACATTATGGGAACTCAATAAACTTCAACATATATGCAAGGAAGGATTCCAAATTGACCCCGTTCTTCAATGTCTTGAAAGCATACATGTTTTCCAATGTTCCAGTCTGATAAATTTGGTGCCTTCCTCTGTTACCTTTAATTACTTGACTAATTTGGAGATCACAAACTGCATTGGGCTCATAAATTTGATAGCATGCTCAACAGCAAAGAGTCTGGTCAAGCTCACAACAATGAAGATTAAAGGGTGCGATTTATTAGAGGATGTAGTGAGTGGAAAAGAAGATGAGACAAACAATGAGATTGCATTTTTCAATTTGCAAACTCTGGAACTTATTTGTTTAGCAAGTCTCCGCAAGTTTTGCTCATGTAAGTGCTTCATTAAGTTTCCATTGTTGGAAAAAGTTATTGTAAAAGAATGTCCTCGAATGGAGATTTTTTCTTTGGAAGACACCAGCACACCAGATCTTCAAGAAGTACAAACTGAGGAAAATGACGAAAAATCTCGTTGGGATGGTGACCTGAATGAAACAATAAAGAATATGTTTAAAGATAAGCTAAGGTATGTGTTGATCCGCCAATTCATTTGATTTTCATTCATTTAAGACGATTACTATTCTGCTTGTGTGTGTAGAAATTATAGTAATGGTCTATGATCAACATGCATGATTAAATATCGCTTGAAAATACTTTTGATTTGTCTCTTAATATATTAATTTTATATAACAGGTTGCATGTTACAGATTCCAACATTTGAACCTGTCTGAATACCCAGAGCTATAGTATTTGAGGTATGGCCAATTGTATCACTATATGTTTTGCAACTTGAAATTTTTAGTGTTGCCCAGATGTGATTTTTTATCATATGGTATTTTTTCATCAAGCGTACTGCAAATGCTCATGGACTGGAAGAGCTAGCAGTGAGAAACGGTTTCATTAGAAACAATATTTGATGTGAAAGGTCTAAGTCTAGAGAAATATTGGTGTAACATGTGAACATAGTATTGAGTTTCTAACATTCACTGTGCCAGGGTCTTGGGAATCTAGTAATGCTTAAGATAGTGTCTTCAGGAGTTGAGGAAATTGTTGCAATGGAAGAAGAGTCAACAAAAAATGCTGAAGAGATGTATTTTTTATCAGATGATCTTTTTAAATATGTTAACTGTGTATGTTGTTAAAAATATATATATATATATCTCCATTCTTCCTTATTATTTTAAATCTATGACTTTCAACAAGAGATAAACCCACAAAGGTTTGGGTAACCTTCGAATTAAAATATTGGGACAAACCCCCAAAGGTAACAATATGTCCCTAGATCAAGTGGTTTTAGGTAAGTATGGCAAGGGGAATCCCATGTCCTGATTTTGAGCTCAGTCCACATACAAGCCTCACACAAATAATTGCCCCCCAAACATTCGAGCTAATTAAAATAAAATATATATGAGTGTTGCCCCCAAAGGTTCAGGCTAATGAAAAGGGAACAGAAATGGTGCCATGAGTAAATATTTTAGTATTTATTTTTTGTGAAGGAATTAAAATTTATTCTTGGTGAGGTGTTTGTGAAGGAATCAAAATTTATTATTGGTGAGGTGCAATAATGTACAATCTTTAAATACATGATTTTTGTGATTGAAATTAAGTCAAGGTATAGAAGGGTAGAATTCTCTATTCTGGTATTGCTGAATCGGGTTGTAGCTCAAAACCTCAAAAGTTAGTGGGATTTATTCTAATTTTACATTCCTTTGACATGTCTAAGCCATACAGGAAGGAGGACTTAAGGGCGCGTAAGAGATGATGCTGTTTTTGCTGCTGGATGAGACTTTATATCTAAGGTTATAATAGAAGGCCACTTGTAAATATATTTGTAATTAGAATTTCATGTTCCCCTGATTTGTCATCTATAAGCAGGTGACAAAATCAGGTGATCTAGTGTGTACTTATGTAAGCCAATGTGCATTGGCGCTTATGTTAGAACAATGTAAGCCACTTTGATGTACCACCAAATCTTAATGTGATATATGTACGATAAGCAACTTCTTACTGACGTATATGTTAGTTATGTGTAAGTGTAATAATTTCTGCAGCAATTAAGGGTATTAAATGATGAATGAAGAGAAACGAAAATGGGGGATTTGGCTGCTGACAAGAGAGGGACTATGAAAAACAGGAAGCTGCTCGCTCAGTGGGGTGAAGAGGCAGAGAAGGGGAAACTTTCTTCCAAGCTCTTTCGGACTCCAAAGTAAATTTCTCATCATTTTTTTAAGAGTAAATACATTTTTGTGTATCCAACAAAAAACACTAAATCTATTTTAATCCTTTAGAAGAAAAATAAAATCGACTTGTCTGAAATTTCAATTCTTTGAAACTGTCATTCTTTTAAAATTCAAAGAAGAGCCACCCTCAAAAAAGATTAATATGATTATTTTTTTTCTAAGAGATTAAAATGAGTACCGTAATTTTTGTTGAGGAACTAAAGGATATTTACTCTTTTTTAATTGTTCGTACTTAGTGCCTCTGTCTCTACTTGATGTGAAAATGCACTTTGTGATACAGCTTTTTTGAGTGTCGTATAATTGATGAATATGTGTGTCTCGACTTTCTGTCAACCACACTCTCGATTCCTCCAAAACAGAGCCACCACTCTCTAGCCAATTTCTTTCAACCAAAGAATCGAACACCTTGAGGTCACACCATTGTAAATTCACACATAAGCCATAAAGATCTCCCACACATTACCATCAAGAAAACCCATTAAAGTTCCATCATCACAACCATTCCTAACCCAGTCATCCCCAACCTTTCAACATCCAAGGTGAGCCACCATCAAAGCACCATGTTCGGGAAAAAGCACCAAGTGGATGTTGTGCTTTAAGTTGGTTAACAACATCTTGTTTGGGAAATTTTGCCCAAAGGAAACTATGTAGGGTCCTTGATGTTTGGACTTTAATTTTCAGGCTGAAGTATAATTTTTATATTTTCAATTAGTGTGGGCTAAAGTTAGTTTTATACTACATGGGTTGGGTCCTTTAGTTTGTAGGGTTAACTATTATAATTTTATGTAATCATTAGTAATGATTGGTTTTCTTATTTACTTTTTTTATTCTTTGGGTGGATTATTTTGTTTGCTTATTCATCACAATTACTTACTACTGGTCATTCTTTTTATAAATTTAAAATAACCAAGTCACAATTTTATTCATCACAATTAACTTACTGGTCATTCTTTTTATAAATTTAAAATAACAAAGTCACAATTATATATATATATATATATATATATATATATATATATATATTGCTAAATCAATTGTATATCTCTTTAAAAATTATATGACTTTGATTTTCATTGCAATGAGTTTGATTTAAACCAAACTGTAAATTTTCACAAATTTTACCTCAGCCTTTATTCTTTTGTTTGTCTTTTTTTAATGTCTTTGTTCATCTATTTTTTATTTTGCTTGAAACTATTTTGAAATTTAGTCTTGTTATTGTTTTTGACTTTGTAAGTATTTTAATCAATTTTCTAATTTCAATTTAATTTGTCAAAAGAAAATATATTTCTTGCAAATATTTATTTTGTTTAAACATTAACTTTTTGAAAATGAAAATTAATCTTCCCTATGTGATTATTATTAGACTAAACATTCGTATGCAATATCATTATATTTTATTCTACACCCTAGACATTAATTTCTACATGCCTTCTGCTCTATTTTGCTACACTATTATATTTTATTCTAAAGTTCTGATAGGGTTTAGACTTTAAAGAATTCATATGCAAAGAGATTCTTGGCGTGATTGACAGCAAATCAGTATTGGCAGTACCAAGCCACGTTTCATAAAATTAAGCCAATTTTTATCTTACTTCCTAGCAGCAAATTGAGTGCCTACAGATTATTATGGAACCATCAAGTTCTTATCATCTTTGTCCCTTTTCGATGTTTTATATATTCCTCGATTTACCATTGATTTGATTTCTATGTCTAAGTTGATCACTTATTGAGTTGTTATCCATTCTTTCATGGTTCTATGTGTCATTTTAAAAGTGTCAAGCATATCATGTTTTTAGGACCGAATTGTGCTCAATATTGTTAAATATGGTCAAAGACATGGTTATTTTTATTAGTTAGATGCAAAAGATTCTAAGTTGTCGTGATTAGGTATGACACTGACTTAAAAATATATCGGTTTCAGGTTAAAATTGCTATATTGAAGCAAGGACTGATCAAGGAAACTTAAAGGGATAAAATTCAAGCAACTTCATCCTTGCTGAGCGAGCATCACGAATTACCTTGCTGAGTTGCTTGCTTCAATGAGCAACTTAGCGAGCAGGAGTACGAAAACACTTATTTTTCAACTGCAGCTTGCTGGTTTGCTCGCTTTAGCGAGCGCAGCGAGCTTCTCGTAAAAAAGCCCATAGATTTTTTCATTAAAAAGGGAAAGAAAAAGGCAATTAGAATCAAATTTTCTACGACTTGGAGAGGAGAAAAAGCTCTGTTCTGGACTTGAGGAGCGGAGGAAAGGATTAAGGTTTCACCATGGTGATCGACAATTGAGTTCTTTCATGATTTTCTTTAGTTTTTCATCTATTGTCTTAGTTTTCTTGACTATGTCAGGCTATGTTTTCTTGTAGTTAGGGCTAGATGGAACCTTTTGAATCTTGATTACAACTTTTCCTTTTAATTTAATATTTAAACTTTCATGTTGTGCAATTATTCTACGTTTCACTCTTGGTTCTTTTGTGAATTGATCACTCATAGAAGGATACTTGGATTTTAAATGACAATAGGGATGTTGGTGTGAAATTCCGATATGAATAATTGCTAGGTTTTGTTTGATCTAGGGATAGACTAATATAACCTATAATTATGTGTGTTCATCGTTCTTAATGTTTTCTATAATGACACTCACATTTAATTAAGGATTTAATATGGAAGGATAACTATAAAGAAAAAGAGATAAAGTCACCTTTGATGAAAAATGAGTTAAAATGACAGTTAAGGGGTAAAAATTGGGGTAAGCAAAGTTACCCGAAAAGTGAAAGTAAAATTAGAAATATGACTAGAAAAATATTCTAGTCTAGTGGGTAAAGTTTGGTAATGAATGGAGATGTATAGATAGATAAGTTTATACCCTCTAGTGTAGTGAATTCACTTCAGTAACTCAAGTGAGTTACTATTCCTGCATTTTCTTCGTTTCAGCGGACGGACACAGTGAAGGAGAGAAGAAAATGGAGGTTTTGAAATCAAATCTTCCAAGGCTCATAACTTGAGCTAGAGACCTCCTAATCACTCCGTTCCAAAGCCAAACTTGTGAGAAATTTCGAGAGGAATCCATTGGTACCAGTATTTCTGGGTGGGGTTCACTGTAGAGAGAGATCTTCTCCCCAAAGATTTTGAATTTCATGGAAAAGATGAATTTTGATGGAGCTTGAGGCCATGGGAGCTTAGAAACTCATCTCTCCTTTGCTCTAGAGTGCATTGTGGTAAGAAATTTCATTACTTTTCATGTTTTTATGAAGATTGAATTTAGGTTTTCATTTTGAAAATTTGGTTTGATTGAGCATGTTAGAGCTTGATTCAGGTTTAGCTTATGTTGAGAAAAGTGTTTAGATGAGAATTTTAATGGTGAAAATGTATTTAGAAAACTAAAGATACCGTATTTTTGATAGTGTCATATACGTGAATAATGATGTATACATGAATAGTACTGTAGAGATGAACAATATTGTATATATGAATTAATGAATCTTGGATTAGAGGTGTGTGATAAGCTTGAATTTGATGGACTAAAGCATTGGAATCA
This sequence comes from Gastrolobium bilobum, assembly GCF_033153095.1. Taxonomy (NCBI): domain Eukaryota; kingdom Viridiplantae; phylum Streptophyta; class Magnoliopsida; order Fabales; family Fabaceae; genus Gastrolobium; species Gastrolobium bilobum. Next base: position 56,079 of record NW_026899004.1, read on the forward strand.
TTAAGTTGGCATGATTTCCTTTATGTGCCTTTTAGCCATTTACAAAGGAAGTATGTGCTATGAGTTACTGTTTTACAAAGCGAGCATACTTTTATGCGTGGAATAATATTCTAAGGTGTATGGACCTTCGCTTTGGTGAAATAAAAAAGAAAATAAAGTAGCTCCTTTGTATGGCCTTAAAATGAGTTTTGGTCATTTTCAAAGGAGGTATATGTTCGGAGATATTGTTTCGCAAAGTGAGAACACTTATATGCGTAAAATAATTTATATAGGTGGCTAAGCTTGGGTTTAGGCACTAGACAAAGAAAAATCTTATAGCTCCTTTGTAATGGGCATTTTGCCTTAAATTGGGAAAAATAGGCTTTTAGGTGCTAAGAGGAGTAATGAGTGTTCTAAAGGCCTTTTGGACTATCCTAAGACTAAGTGAATATGTGGAATTTTGTAGGGATCTGTTGAACAAAGAACCACCCACTCATGACTTAATATGATTAAGTAAAAAAAAAATAAACAATCAAGTGTGTGTCTTGTATGTTTACATGGCATTATATCATTTTATTGAGTTTTGTGTTGAATTCCTTCTCTAGGTGTGCCTAGGGACTGTTAATGTTTGGATTCTCCTGGAGCAAGATAAGTAGCTTGTTCTTCAAGTAAGCAAATTGTAAAGCTCCAAGAGGTAAGCTCTATATTTATGGGATTCGCTCTTACTTTGTGTTCCGCCATAGTGTACGGACTGTGGTCAGGTTGTATGATATGTATGAGATATATGATATAGATGCATTCATATAGAACTATATGATGATGTGATGTGATATGTTTTGATGTGTTTAATTTGATATGTTTTGATGTGTTTACTTTGATATGTTTTGATGTGATTTTTGTAATGATCTCTTGCCATTGATTCTATATGCGCTGATGTCCGCTTGGGGTCCTCCCTTGGGACTGGCTGTGTATATATCTGTTATATGTTTAGCTTTGCTCGGGGTCTTCCCTTGGGAACATGTGCACTGATTTCTGCTTGGGGTCCTCCCTTGGGATTGACTGTGTACACCTCTATTATGCGATGATCTCTGGCCATTGATCCTATATGCACTGATGTCTGCTTGGGGTCATCCCTCGGGACTGATGGTGTACACCTCTGATATGTTTTGGCTCCGCTAGGGGTCCTCCCTTGGGAACACGTACGTTGATTTTCGCTTGGGGTCATCGCTTGGGAATGACGGCGTACGTCTCTGATAAGATATGTTTTGTTCTGAAGTGATTATTGTGATGATTTTGTATATGATATTTGTTACGTACGTTGATTTTCGCTTGGGGTCATCCCTTGGGAATGACGGCGTACGTCTCTGATATGATATGTTTTGTCTGAAGTGATTATTGTAATGTTTTAGTTATGATATTTGTTACGTGCATTGATTTTCGCTTGGGGTCCTTCCTTGGGGAATACTACGTGCATCTCTGATAAGATATGTATATATGCTTAGTTTAGTTATGATATTTGTTACATGAGTTGATTTTCGCTTTGGGTCCTCCCTTGGGAAATACTGCGTGCATCTTTGATAAAATATGTGTATATGCTTGTTCAGTTATGATAATTGCTTATATGATGTTTTTTATATTATGTATCTGACTGTCATGCAGGAAGTGAGCCCAGGGTATGGAGAGTTTTCCATAAACCTGGAGCTTACTAGAGATTCGTCTCTAACCCCGTTTGGGGATATGATTTCAGGAACGCAGTTAATTGAAAAGCCCTCATGGGACAAGGACACTACACGTGGCTAGAGGTACTAGTATGAGGATATGGAGCTTTGGGTGGCCGGACGCTACTATTTATTATATATGGTCAGTATATGTTTTCTACATGTGTTCATATTTGATGCATAAACATTTGTGTGTTCAGATATGTGCATGTGCTGAAATATGTATGTGGTTAGACATAGTGGCACGGAGCCAATTATGCATGCACTAATGGATGGGTATATAGGCCTTTATAAATATCTGGTATTTCTGAAATTATATATGGTATAAACTATTTATCATGAACCTTTGACAGTGGGATTGGCAAATCCCCAGTGTTCCAATTTACAGAGGTTACTTTGCCCGATTTTCGTCTTCGTCAAATACGAATTAAATTAGGAGAAGTATGCAATGTGAGATATCATGTGAATTAAGATTAATGAAAAAGGAAAAAAAAAGTTAGCTCGTATTTTCGTAAGTGAAGTCTTTCGCTGTTTCTGTTTGTATCATATGTATATTAATTTAACCGGCTCGTTTGGGGATGTTACATTTTCCCTAAGCTGAATTGCTAAAGGATTAGGATTCTTAATAGGTCAAAGAATTGAAATACCAGGGGTTGAGTTTTAATTAATTTGTGATGAACTTTTCAACAACATGAGTTTGAATATTGATTGAGGGAAATGGTAGATTGATTAGGAGGAAATTGGGGAAGTAAAAACCATAGCTACGCTTTTGCATAAATAATCTTTATTCTTATCTTAAGTTTGGTAGTTATAGCTTGTGTTTTTATATTTTAATCATATTCATATTTATCAATTCGGTTGATCCAACTTTGGTAGAGTAGTGAAAATAGTGCTTGATAGATCAATCTTTGTTGAAACAATATCTTATCACTTTATTACTTGTGCAACTGGTATACTTGTTGTGATCGCAACAAGTTTTTGGCGCCGTTGCCGGGGATTGAGCGCTATCAACATTATTCGTATCTATAAAATCATATAGATTAGATCATTTCTTATTTATTATATTTTAATTTTTATCTTGTTCTCACTTCTTTCTATTTCTTTGGTTTATGAAACTGCGAGGTACTATTGACGCCAACTCTTTGCAGTACGAATCAGATTTAGGAAGGCATGAGAGGACCAATAGGAAGCATGCTCACGCAAGGAGGGAACAAGAAACTGATGGACAAGTGGCCTCAAACTCAAGAGAGGGGTGAATTGAGTTTTAAAAATATTTTCGCAAAATGCCTCACTTTCTTTCTTGAAAAAGATTTTCTTGAGTTAATATGATTTATACACAAGCAAAGCTTAAAGAATAGAAATCAATACAAGCATGTAGTATGCAAAATGTAAATTTAAATAAGCTCAAGTAATCAAATAATGCTAATGTATAGAGATAAGGAATTAGAGAGATTGCAAACACTATGTATCTTGGTTCGGTCACCACCACCGTGACCTACGTCCAGATTGAAGCCGCTCGTTCAACTTTTCACTAATTATCAAGCTTCAAGGGTGCTTGACAAACCACTATAACCTTCAAGACTTTTAGTTCTTGAAACCCTTACACTTCCACTCACTTTCTTAGGCTATGAGCTACCTTTTCACAAGGGTCTCACTACCCTCAACACAAATGAACAGAATGAGAGTGTTTGGAAATGGATTTGTACTCTTGAAGTACAGATTATACAAGTTGAATCTTATGGGTATTGATCAATGGCACAAGAATAAAGCTCAAAGGAGTTTCATGATCAATATGAGTAAGAACAAGCAATGAATGAGTTTGATTCAATGAGAATGATCAAGAATGAATTCCAAACCAATGGAACAGTGAATCCTTTCTTTCTGATTCGTAATAAATGAATTTATATAAGTGTTGGCACGAAATTAGCCGTTTATAGCCGTTAGACTGCTTACTGTCCAGTAAGTATTGGAATACTTTTCGTGAAGTATTCAAATACTTCATCTGGTATTCAAATACTTTTCTTAAGGTATTCGAATACTTTGTTCTCAGAACAAGTATTCGAATACAGGCAAGAAAGTATTCGAATACTTTCTTGACAGAACATCAATAGTGTAATTTTTTGAGTTATAAAGCATTCCTATTTGTCTCTAATCACTTTTAATGTAATTCCTTGACTTGTTGAAAACGTTTTGAGGTTACGAAATATGTCAAGGGTCTTTTTCATAAATATTAGAGCTTTCAAGTGATTGATGACATGGATAATGCATGCATATAATTAAATATCCTTTGAGCTCATTTATGCATCATTAATCAATTACCTTTACATTTAGATCTAAGATCTCAGTGGTGTAACACCCCGTGTATACCCGGTTTGTTAACATATCATCTATTAAGCTGCGCTTAATTAAAAATGCGGAATATCTTTTTTTTTTCTAATTATGACGCCATTATACTTAGCCGAGTTGATTACTTAATCATTTTCATAAAATATCGCCTATATGTAAATTGCAAATAAACATCTAACTGAAATACCTCATAATATAGATAAAGTGAGTATCTAAAATCACGGATCTACAACACGTAGTCCGGACAGTATCCTGATACATTATTACAACTCCTAATAAAGCAAGATATAATCAAGTCTATGTGGCATGGACAATCCCCATGCTCACCAAATCAACAGCATAACCAACAAAGTCTCAACATAATAATCCATAAACTGAAGCTAAGAGCATAAGACAGTAAACAGGATCCAGCATCCAACATAATCATCATAACAGCAAATAATCAGCTAAGCTCTGGCCTCTTGCCGCTGGAGGTCTCAACCCCCGCATTACCTGAGCCTGAAATGGTGCCCCAAACATGGGGTGAGATCTCTAAACAGAAATCTCAGTAAGACAAGGGGTCCTCAAGGATCTTCAACCCCAAGCTCACTTACATGTGCAATATAAGTTCTAAAAGCAGTAATTCAATATAAGTTCTCAAAACTATGCAGTGCAACAGATATTCATGCCATGTGTGTTTTAACTATTCTACTGGCCAGAGAAATGCAGGACGTACGTCTACAAACCCACAATAAGTACAAGGAACACCGCTTGCACCTCACCCTCTTGTATGTACCACATACCCAGGCTTACCGTATAGGTGGAAAACCACATGCATATCATAAAGGCACTCACATATAACAGCTCAACAGCATTTCACAAATCAATATATCATGAAAACAACATCATGCATATAACCATACCCCCATAGGACATGGTGGAACCAACAATGGCTAAACCGAGGACACGAAAGCTTACCTTGCAAGCTAACAATCCAAGCTAAGAGTCCAACCAATCTCAAAGTCCAAAAACAGCAGAATCACGATCTGATTTGGACCAGCAATCATATCAATAAACATAGCTCATAAGCATAAACATAAAGACAACGCTTCTCTTTTACGTTTTACGTCTTTAGGCTCCTCACAAAGTCTCAAGCCCTTAATCACTTGATTCTGACTTAGTTTAATTATTACAGAAGTTCAACTTCATCAATCTAGGGTCCACAAACCTCCAATAGCCTTCTGTATGAATAGTGCAGCTACTGTTCTTCGAAAACTCAGAATATCCGGATATTTGTCGGGGGCATATCCGGATATCTCTCTGCCAATATCCGGATATCAATATCCGGATATTCAGATCCCCATATTCAGATATCAGTATCCAGATATCATATCCGGATATTTATATTCGGATATCCATATTCGTATATTTCGCGACAGAATGCAGTTCTGCATTTCGCGAGATATCCTTCCAAAGGTTGGGTTTTTAACCCATTCCAACGTCCAAGCATGCATTTTTACACTACTTTAGGTTCATATACTGGGTGGTTACTTGTTTAATTCATTAAACATGCCAAGACATCTCTTTTAATCATTAAAACTCATGATCAAAGGTTGGTAACACTTACCCAAGCTCAAAACAGAGTCACAAGTGTTCTTGGAGCTCCCAAGTTAGTCTACAATTTCTGACTTCAATGGAGTACGAAAATGGCACACAAGACTTGGCTTTTCTTCACAAAGGTTGACACTTGGAGCTTCAACTACCAAGATAAAGGCTCCAACACCCCAACCCAAGAACTCAGCCACAAAGCCCACACCAAACAGAACCCAAACTCAGAAAAATAACTCCTCTCCACACTCCCAAGACACAAGCACACTCACACTAGTGTAGTTGATGAAGAAGGTAGAAGGAAATGGCTTCAAAGCTCACAAAATGAAGCAAGTAGGCAATGGAACAGTGTTTAGAGCAACTGGTCAGCCTCCACTCACGTAGGAAATAACAAGGTGCCTAGGGTTTTGGGCCCAAAAGTCATATTTATAGCCCACTCAAGTGTAATCACACAGTATTAGCACTAATAGCTACGCTTATCATTTTAATCCCAAACTTAGGATTCTTAACCTACTCATTTTTCTAAGATTTGTCATATTTTTATTTTATTCTTTGCAGCACATTTTCGGTACGCGCTTTTCCATAGCCAGTATCAGTTCTAGCAACAGATCTCATTATTTCGACTTGAAACTTGTTTTACTCGTCCTATATATTATTCTAGGAATATTCATGCACTTATTATAATTTTCCGGGATTCTTCATCGGTATGCATTTATACCGAGTACCAGAACCGGTATATGCACTTTTCGTCCGAAAAGCGGCTTTCAGCATTCTTAATCACTTTCTATATTTATTTAAGCCTTCTTATAATTATTAAGGTCAATTATGGAATTATTTCCTAATTTCACACCTTTAATTAATTATTTTCCTTAATTAACGGTGCGGGTTCTTACAAATGACACGTTGCAATCTTGATCTTTGATCTTGAACATGTGTGTTTGAATGATTTGCTCTTGTTGTCTTGTTGAATTGCTTCCTTGGACTTTTGATTGTTGCGAGTTGTCTTACTTTTGATATCGCTTCTAAACTTGTTTGTTATCAACAAAACTCTTGTATAAATGAACTCTTCATTTTAAGCGCATTGGTTTCACAATCTCCCCCTTTTTGATGATGACAAACTCAAATTGAGAAGAAGGGTTAGCATAGTATGTATTTTGATAAGATGATACTAAGACTCCCCCTTAATATGTGGATAGTTGAAAAAGTGGAGTTCTAGATCTATATTTACCTTGTTTTTACCTTTCAAGATTATGCTCCCCCCTTTTTACCTTAGTTTATGCTCTTTCTGAAGTAGAAAATAAGTTGTGCGTGTTTTTCTCAATTTGCAATTACTTCTCCCCCTTTGACAACATAAAAAACAAAAGGATAATTCAAAGCAAAGCAAGCAGAGTAAATGAAATGCAAATCATCATAAAGGAGATAAAGTCACAGTCATGTACGAAAATCTCAACATCCAGCCAAATAATTAAACCCAAAAATCAAAAGTTAGCATCATAGATTAGTGTCAGCAAAAAGAGGGAGATCCATAAAAGGAGTGACTGCAGGTGTCATATCTCCGGTGAGCCAGGAGGAGAAAGGCCCTCAGCACCGTCATCAGTATTAAGCAAGCCAAGATGACGCTTGATGCGGGAGAGTTGCTGACCCATGACGTTGTTCATTCCAACGAGATAGTCCATCACATCATCGAGAGTGGAAGGACGTCGGTCACGCGCATAGAGAGGAGCCTGAGGGATAAGAGGATCCTCAGTAGCAGGAGCATCAGCAATAGCAGCGGCAGAAATAGAAGCATCATGAACAGGAGCATCCTCATCCATGGGATCAGCAGTAAGAGCAGCAGAGGAGTAGATCCACTCGCCTGCTACCTGGCGAAGGCCACACTTTTTCAACTGTGTGCCTATAATTCTATGATTATTTTTTAAGGGGGTCTTGGCCTCCCCATTCATGGGAACCTAGCGATACTCCATAATAGCCTGGACAAGCATGGAGAATGAGAGTGGAGAAGTCTGATGATTGTGAGCAGTGACCATGATGCGGCATATAGTGTCAGGCCAATAGATTGCCGCCCTGAGAAGAATAGCCCACATAAAGAATAGATCAGTGTTAAGCACCAAAGCATGATTACCCCCGCGAGGTGAGATGACATGGGTGACAAGATAGTGTAGAATCTGGTTGGGCACCGTCAGACATAAATGAGAGAAATTGACCATCCCAAGTTTGTAAATGCCTTCTCTAACAATGGATCGGATGAAGTCCTCTCTTTGGTACTCCTCAAAGCTACGGTAATCGGATCCATCAAACTCTAGATCCCCAAAGCGAACAAAGCCAATGAGGTTGGTCCAATCTTGCGGATATATCTTGATAGTGACATCTTTCACCTTTGATTGTAGCACACGGGGGTTGTAGGTTAGTGTTGGACGTTTAGAAAGTGCACTAGTTGTACAAGTAATAAAATGATGAGTAAAGCTCGTTCCCACGAGGAATTGTGTTCAAGCACCAATAAACCATAGAAAACTAATTTGAATCAGATAAGAATTTGTAAAAGTCATGAATAATTTGTCACCAGAAAATTGATTGTAAGTAATTTGACACAAAATAAATATGGATTAAGAATTAATAAAACAACAAGTAGTCAGAAAACAACTTTCCTCCATAATAACCCATGTAAAAACTGATCATATGATGAATTCTTTTCCATGTGATGTTAATCAACCTTTTACTTATCATCAAGATGTAATCCCTTACTACCCTGATAGATACATTAATCAGAAACCCCAATCCCTTGGTGATCTCTTTCTTCATACATGCATGACATACTAAAGTCTTAAGATTACATCAGAACTCTAGCATCAATCCCTTGAGTACTAGAATTCTGATGTTGAGATTATCAGATACAGAAGTCATATAAACATCCCTGTTCTACACTATTTCCTTGATAGAAATAATTAAATCAGAAAATCTCAAATCAACACATGAAAAATACTTCATCATATTAATCAGATCAACATAATATTATCATGGAGTTCTATTGCATTCAGACTACAAAGACTCTACTCAGACATGACTAAGGAATAGACAAGAGAAGAAGAATCAAACTTCATTTCCATGTTGAAAGTCTTCAATCTCCAAACTATTACAAAGAAATCCTAATACAAAAACTAAAACACTAAGAGAATTTAGAGAGAAGTCAGACTAAAGTTTAAGAGAGAGAGAGAGAAAATTCCAGATCCTTTATTAAGTGTGAAGGCTTTGCCTTTTATAGTGTTACAATTAAAAACAGAAAACTGATTGGGCGTTAAAACGTCCATAAGTGACCGTTTTAGCGTCCATGCTTTACGTATGCTCAACTGCTTTTAACTGACAAAAACGCTAAAACGTTAAGGAATGACCGTTTTAGCGTCCAAACTTGGTGGATGCTCAACTGACTTTAACTGACTCCAACGCTAAAACTCTTGATTTGGACGTTTTAGCGGTGGAGATCAGAGTCCATTTTCCACTTCAGGGCGCTAAAACGCTTATTGCAGGCCGTTTTAGCGCCCAAGACCAGCAATTTTCCATCTTCTAAGTGCAGCAGCGCGCTAAAACGCTCTGTGTGGGCGTTTTAGCGCTCATCACCAGCAAGTTTTGGCCTCTTCCTGTAGCAGGGCGCTAAAACGCTCAGTGTGGACGTTTTAGCGCTCAACACTTAGGAAATTTTTCTCCTCTTGAGCTCCAGAATCTTCTTCCTTCTCCAGTTGCCTTTCAAGCTTGCTTTTCCTACAAGAATCATACAAATTTCCAATAAAGCTATTGAACTTGTAATTGAGGACATCTTAGGACATTAACCTTGTTTTTCATCATTTAATCACACAATTTGATCCTAATTCCTGCTAAAAACCATGATGAACTAAGGGTTCATCACAATTCTCAGATTTGAATATTGATGTCCTCAGCAATAACTTTAAAGACAGAGAAAGACTTGAGATTCTTTACACATGAAATTTATGAGGTTGGATTGAAATATGACAGATCAACTTTCCAAGATACAATCTAATAACCCAGCAATCTATCTTCTACTATGACTTGCTTAACCTCATCACATGACTTTCAACAGATCAGTAAGATGAAATGCAGTAGTGACCTTCAACACAAAACACCCCCTCACTCGGAACTTCTCAAAAATTGTGAGAATAAACTCTCTTGCACTCTAGTGTCTAAGGGTGTACTCATCACTCAATCTCCACTGCACTCAAACTACTATAAGCTTGCCCATCTTCTCACTTTCCATAGTGACAGTGATTCATAAGCAGAACAAAAGAGGCTTTGGTGGTATGACTTGACTAGGGATAGGATTCTGTATAGGAGAAGGAAAATGGCTTGGCACGTAGTTGGCTGAAGGTAGGATTTGATGTTGCAGAAGGTTAGATAGATGAATCAGATTCAGATAAGAGGAGGATCACTATTGAATTTATCTATGTACTCCTTAATCCTTCTCATTCTCTTCTTCCTTTTCATTTACTCTTTTCACCACCTTTTCTACAACTTTTCTTTTTCTTGAACTTCCTTCCTCATTTTCTTTCAACTTTCAACACTTTGTGTTGTTTTGATTTCCCTTTTTCCTCATTTCCTTTTTCTTTTCCTTTTCAAAACCAAGCACTTTGTGCCTTTACTTCCTTTTTCCTTTTCATTCTTCTTTTTCTCCAAATTTCCAACACTTAACACTTAATATTTTTATTCATTGCAGAAACACCTTTCTCCAACAGAGCTTTCATCCTTTACCCCTTATCTGAACACATAATCTGAAAACTTAGGATCTGGAATAAGTGCAGGGCTCTTAGTTTTATCACAACAAGTTTAGGCTTAAGGCTTCTATGCAATAGGAAAATTTGGTTCAAAATAAAAATGCCTCAATAAACTCTACTTTACAAACCATGAACTATTTCAAGTTAGAAACAGGGCAAGTTCTAGAGTTACTCATACAATGAAGTGCTCTCTGAACAAAAAATTTTCTGTATAGGCTCTATGTCTCACAGTTCAGAGTGCATGCTTGAATTCCTCTATATACATCAAACTGATCTCTCTACTCCTCACATAGCATGAGTCATGCAAACATATCATTTAGCACACATGCAAGGATTTCAAATTGCATCAAAAAAATTTGATCAATCATGTAAAACTTTGATCATCCTATCCTCATAAAATTCACATCATCTCAACTCTAAATCCAACTTTTGTACATATACAACACTACCTAAAACTACATTCACAAGAATTTAAAAGAAAGGATTGAGATGTTTCCCTGTTTATGGCTCATCAACTGTGTGATATCACCATGGAATTTTGCAATCATGTCATTCATTCACACCCCATTCCCAGATTTAAACGTTGTTGTCCCCAGCAACAAATTTAAATCTAAAAAGCAGTTGACAAGTTCTGAAACACATTCACATATCAACAAATAACATCAGTACTATTTCAAAAGTGCATCATCCAAACAGAGAATCTCAATGTACTAACAAATATACAAAATTAAAAATAATACCAAAAGTAACTAAAAGTATCCAAAATAAAACCATAAAAACAGAAAATGTGTAAAAACAAAATGAGGAGTCTAGTCAGTAGACTCCTCATCATCAGTAAACATCAAATCTGAGCCTGGATCAGCAGTAGGCAAGGGGTTGTACTCAGGATCAATACCCCTGTCCTCATCCATGGCATCAGTATCAGCAGGTGGATCAGCAGCAGCAGCAGTGGTCTCTGTGGTAGTGGCATCAACAACAGGCTGTCTCTCTGAAATGTGTGCAGCATGGGAAGATGTAGCACCATCAGCACTCGCAGCTCCATCCCCATGATCAGCATAGTGAGTCCGGGCAATTGCCTCAAAGGCTTCCTCCTCATCAGAATGAGGGTAAACAGCAGGCTGGTAATCAATAACATCTAAGCCCTGAGCCTCACATATAGATTTCATCATCTTCACCATATATGTCTGAAATGAGTGCTGGCTGGACTGCATAAACCGGAGACGCCTGCGCAAATGTCTCATACGGAAGTCAGTATTCACCATCCATTGCTCCCCTGACCGTAGCCTCTCTTCTAACTCATCATCACTCTCAGCTGTAGACTTCCTACCAGGGGTCAATCCTGTGGCCTCCCCTCCTCCTATCTTCAATTGCTTTCTTATCATTGCGGCATCAATTGTAGGGTGCAATTTAGTTGGTGCCCCATTATCAGTAACATCTACACCAGCTTTCTGACAAAGCAGCTGAATCAAGGAACAGTGACCCAAAGCAGCAGAGTCACTGTCAGAGTGAACCATATCATAAATGCTGTCCTGAAGAAGAATAGGAAGTTCCACCTTCGCCTTGGTCATGATAGTGTGAATCAGGAAAGCTCTCTTCAGGATGACCTCTGCCTGGTTGGAAGAGGGCATGACATTTGAGATTACAAAGTGAAACCAGACTCTAGCCTCACCATTTAAATGCCTCAACTAAATCAACTTAGGATCAACCTTATCTTTGGTTGGCTCCCAAGTTTCACCAGGTTTGGCTATAGTCTGCAAAATGGGTTCAGCTGCCCCCATGTTGGTCCAGGTTTCAAAGTCTGGATCACTTCTCCTTGGTGGAATTTCAATTTTCTGCCAGTTCTTCCTGAACTCACAACTGGCATTATTGACATAGTCACAGAACCTTATCTTCAGCAGCTTTTGGATGGTGTGAGCATCGTACTTCACTTTCTTTCCCCTCACCCAGCTAGTGAAGGTCCTCCTGCTTCCTTGATCTCCATTAAACGCATTAGCAAAGAATTCCCTTGCTATGTTGGGGCTGCTATCACCCAATATTTTTCCAAAAGTTACCCAATCCCTGGTCTTCAGCTGAGACTGAAACTGAGGATATTCATCCTTTTCCAGGACAAATTTTCTTTCTCTCACAAATGGCCTCTTGGAAGTCTTGTCAGTATAACGTTTCTCATGTTCCTCACTCTTCCAGAAATGAGCATCAAATTGTGGGGTAGGCTCAGCCTCAGTATCTCCTCCTTGATCTACTCGGGCTCGCTTCTTATATCTCTTCTTCCCCTGTATAGAGGGAGCTGGTTGAGAAGAAGAAGACATTGTGCCTACACAAACACGAGAAAATCAGTCCAAATGTCAAACAATTACATATCATGAATCCGATTCCACAATTCCCAGATTTAGAACTCTTGTAGTGCGGAATTTGGATCAAAACATGTAGGAACTACAACCCCACAATGCCCCAATGTAGACCCTCAATTTTGTATGAAACAGGGCCTGGGCGCTAAAACGGTCACACTGAGCGTTTTAGCGTCCTGGCCTTAAACATGTGTAAAAACTGGACGAGCGCTAAAACGTTGAAACCAAACGTTTTAGCGCCAGGCCAATTTTTGGGTCAGGCATTTCCACGAACACCTTGTGTGCGTGTGTAATTGCATATGTGAATAAACATTGAGTGGATCTCTTCTAAACCCCAAAACAGATGGAAACAACAGCATGATTCCAACATAAACATTTAGTGACAATCTAATCATAGCATTATAACATGTTCATGAATCAAACTAGGAACTCCCATGGTTGTGAAGTAAACCCTAAGGTAATCCAAATTGAAAAGATGAAGAGAAGTTGATGAATACCTGAAATGTGAGTGGATGAGATGCGATGAAAGATTGTAGCAAGAACTCAAGATGCAATGAGAGAGAGAGATGGAGAGATAACAAGAAAATAAGAAAATATTGTGAATGAGAGAAGTGGGAGGGAAACCGTGTTTTATGAATAAGTGACAGGGCGCTAAAACGTTGGCTGACCAGCGCTTTAGCGTCCTTGTCCAGAGAAAAATGCACACTTTGACCAGCACAGCGCTAAAACAGTCAGAATTAGCGCTTTAGCGCGGTTGGCCAGAGTGCCTGTATTGGTGTTGTTAGTGAACGCTAAAACGCTCATAGTGAATGTC